>NW_026596147.1:5661478-5774793 GCF_907164565.1 Psammomys obesus
TGTGTGTGTGTGTGTGTGTGTGTGTGTGTGTGTGTGTGTGTGTGTGTTTGTGTGTGTGTGTTCTAAATGGTGAGCGGGGAATACAGAGCTGCAATCAGCACACTCTCTGCAGGCACTACTTTTTCCTTCCGAGCGTAACCTGCTAGACAGCATTATTTCCCCCCCAGTTACCTTTCTTTAAGATGGCTTAAGAAGCGACCTTCACTTTGAGCTCAAAGAAATACTCTGTAGCCCGGGTCTACCCAGCAGTTCCCCCCGCAGCTCTCTGCACCGGCTCCTAGGGAAACCTGATCTCTTCGTCCTCGCAGCGGTAAAATGTAAGGGCCCCACAAACTTTCCGAGGTCAAGTCCTCCCTTCTCTCTGGGCTGCGTCCCAGAGCGAGGCTGGCTTCGGCTGGGTCTCCTTTGCGTCTCAGCCGGTACCTGGAGCTCTGCCCGCGCCGGGGATGGACTTGCAACCCTGGGATGCGCTGGCTGGGCGCTCGGGCGCCAGAGGGAGTTCTGCAAGTGGGGCGCCCGCTCGCCTGGGATCTCCCCATCTCGCCGGAACTCTTGTAGCTGTGGGGCAGGGGCTCCCAGACTACTGGACCCTTGGGGCGGAATTAAGCGCCAAGAATGCGCTTTGGGAGGCTCGGATGCCTTTGTCCCACAGACCTGGGGGTTGGGGGTTGGGGGCGTGTGTCTTGGTAGGCTAGCTTCGGGGGTCACCGCCGGGGTCCGGGAGGCTCTGAGGTCCAAGCGGGTCTGAATTAACAAGTCGCGGGAAAACTTGTGCATTTCCCCTGGCCTTAAAGTGGATTTCAGGAGGAAGTAAATTCCGATCCAACTGCATTCCTTTCCAGACCTTCTGTAGTTTTTCCACCCCAGCGGCTGCAGGCTCGGAGCGAGGCATTCAAATGCGAATTCGGGGATTTCCTGGAGGTTGGAAAAACTCTACCGGGACGCTTTGGTGGGGCTCTTCCTTAGGCCGTAGGTGGCTTTTCCTCCTTCCTCCCTTTCTTTTTTTTTTTGGGGGGGGGGGGTTGAGGGTGTAAACAAATGTTTCCCCTCTCCTAGCAGGGAACATCCGAAAATTTTCCAAGCAGCAGGAGCAGCGGCAGCAGCTCCGGATTCTAGGACGGTCCACAGACTGTCCCTCGCCGTCCTGCAAGCTCCCGGGGGGTGCTCGCCTCGCTCGAGGTTGGACGCGGGTCTGGGCAGCCCCCGGGCACTTCTGATCGGGGGCGGGGCGGCCTGGGCGCACCGAGCCAGGGGAGTCTCGGCGCTGGCGAAACGAGCGCCGGCGCAGGCAGGCGTGGCCGCGGGCGGAGGGATACACGCCGCGGGGAGCTGGGCGCGCGGGCCGCGCTGGACGCGCCGGGGCTTGGACGGCCGGTGGCGCCATGCGGACCAGCGGGCCCAGTGCGGCTCCCGGCACAGCGGGCTCCCGCCGCCGGGCGCGTTGAGCCCCCCCGCGGGCCGTGGCCCCGGCCGCACCGCCGCCACTTGGAGCCAACTTTGCAGTAAGTTTCGCCGAGGGTGGAGGGAGGCTGGGGCCGCGCGTGGGTGTCCCGCCTCCCACGGTGCTCGGGCCGCGCGGGGCGCAAAGCGGCTGGTGCCGGTGCCCGTGCCCGCGGCCCCTCGCCGAGTTGAGCGGCGGCCTCGAGGCTCCGGGATTGCGGAGGCGGAGGGGTTGGAGGGATCGGCGGGACGTGGGGGGAAATGGTGATTGCGGAGTCGGCGATTGCGGGCGCTGCGGGTCCGGGACCAGCACGGTTCTCCCCGCAGCGCCGGGCTGTCTGCCCCCCGGAGCACGGCTGCGGGCTCCCAGTTCGACTCCTGTGCGTCTCGGCTTCAGCGGTTTCCAAGTCCTGAGATGAAAGCCAGAGCCGATCGCCTGAGCTTGGGATCTTTTGCAATGGTAGTCGCAGAGTTTCTTAGATGTTCTTTTCCCGAGTGCCCCGCCGAGGTTGAAGGAGGCGTTTTTTTTTTGTGTTTTTTTTTTTTTTTTTTTTTTTTTTTTTTTTTGCTAGGCTAAGCCTCGGGGAAGTGTGCGACCCGGCAATTGTCTGTTTTCTGGAAGACAAACTTGTGAGCTCCTTCTTAAAGGGAGGGTCTGCTTCATAGTCCACACTGTGCTTTCTTTTAGGAAGCTAACTTTCGGTTGTCTGGTAAGACTCCCACCCCCCACTGATGGGGAATTGCAGGGTCTTGGAAACAAGGAGACAATTGTGTGCTATAGCAAAGTAAATTCGCAAATATTTTCTATGTAGTTAAATTTTTTTTTTTTTTTTAATGTGCTTGAACTATGGTTTCATTAAGTGGCTTTTGTTAAGCAACTCCCGAGTGCCTGGTAGAATTTTTTTTTTTTTAAATTGAGGATTTGCATAGGCGACTACAATTTGAAAAGATTTAAAAGGCACATAACTTAGCTTTGCAAAAGCTGACTTCTGATGCTTTGTATATTCGCTATTTAATAGTTTAAGAACGTGTTTTCCTGTGCTGAGGCTAGGGCACGGTGATGTTTTTGGCATCAGTCTTTCAGCCTTAGCTCTGTTAAACAGCCACACATCCAGTTGTCGCATGTAACCCGCAGTTACATTGGTTCCTTCTAGGTTATTTAGACTTTGCGTCCCGAGGTCACTGCTCTGATCTAGCAGTTAGAACTTTAGCTCTCTCCTGGTTAAATATTTAAAAAAAAAAAAAAAAAAAACAACAACAACAAAAAAAAAACCACGAAAACCGGTGCAACTCCCAGTTGTGGCTGAAGTGGTATTTTACAAGTTTAGTGTAAGTTTTATTTAGAAGTTTGTCTTAATCTGTCCATTTCTATTAATTAATATTTTAAATGAGGCAGGATCTTTTTTTTTTCCCCCCACTGTGAAAGGAAGTAAGGTTGTTAAGAGGCCTGCATAAAGTCATTTGGGCCACCTGTGCCCGTGTGTGTGTGTGTGTGTGTGTGTGTGTGTGTGTGTGTGTGTGTAAGTAGTCTCTGCAGTTGTCTTTATTGGGTTCACATCATGTATTAGTAGGTTGGCCAGTTAAATTCATGCTACAGATGAGTTCAAAGTAGAAAGGTTTTCGTTTAAAGAACTCCCTCTTATAGGGTACATCTTCAGATTCAGCTCTTGAGTCATCTTTGGAGGAAGTCGTTTCGGATCGTAGGGGACTGAAAGTCTGCTGTGGCTACTCATTTCCCACCTGGGTCTGGCTGGTTTTACATAGACTCAGTAAACCAAATCAAACGGACATACTTTTTAATTAAATGCTGTCCAGGTGGCTGGTGTGTAGCCTGAAGGGCGTTAAGTTCGTAGAGGAAGCCGCAGGACTCTGCATTGCAATCTTCAGGATGGGGAATTTACAGTAGGAGAGTACTCCCTTTGAGCGGATTGTGTAGAAGGTGAAAGCAAGCCCTCTTGATAGTCTCAAAAAGCCTGTTTAATGGAATGGCACCACCTATAGGCAGTGATGAAGGGTTTTGAGGGGATGGTGGCCTCATTTTAGGCCACCTAATAATTAAGAGCCATTTAAAGGACTACCATCTATAATGTTCAGTTTGCAGGTGTCTGTCTTTAGACCCTGAAGAGGTGTTTTTAGACTGGATGGTCCACATCATTTCAGATCAGGAAGTGGCTACTTTTCCTTGAAATATTTTACTAAAAGCTTCATCCACTTAGGTTAGAAACTTGTATGTTGACTATTTTCAAATATTATTAAGAGAAATCCTTTTATTATTATTTTTAATGTGTATGGGTGTTTTGTTTGCTTGTGTGTCTTGTTCCATGTGTGCCTGGTACCCTCAGAAGCTGGAAGAGATACTCTGGGAATGGAGTTACGGATGGTTGTAAGTTGCCACGTGTGTGGGTGCTGGGAATCGAACCTAGGTCCTTGGGAAAAGCAGCCAGTGCTCTAAACAACTGAGCCATCTCCAACCCTTTTCCT
Source organism: Psammomys obesus (assembly GCF_907164565.1). Classification (NCBI taxonomy): domain Eukaryota; kingdom Metazoa; phylum Chordata; class Mammalia; order Rodentia; family Muridae; genus Psammomys; species Psammomys obesus. Next base: position 5,665,400 of record NW_026596147.1, read on the forward strand.
GCTTTTAGGAAACAACAACAACAACAAAGACAAACTCTCCTTTTCCTGAAAGGTGTAGTTGTAAATACTTCTCAGATTCTTGCTTAATTCCAAGAGCTCATTGTGTACTTGAAGATAAACACATTAATTGCTTATGTGTTTTGTATAAGCCTTTTGGAAAGTCAGTTATTACTCCATGTTTGTTCTTCATAGAATGTTCAATCCTAGGGCTCTGTGACAAAGCCTGCAGTAAGACACTGGAACGGCACCACCTGTGGGCAGTTCTGAAGGGTTTTGAGGTGACGGTGACCTCATTTTAGGCCAGCTAGGAATCAAGAGCCATATAAACGATCACCATATGCAATGCTGTTCCTGGCCTGATGGTCGTGCCTGAAATTTCCTGTTTGGGGAACGGGAAGCATTCTTCTGTTATCCTTCTGTGTATCCTCTCCCCTGTTTAATCTTGCCTTCTAGTCTCCATTCCTACCCCTCTGTCGGTCCAGCAACTGTGGGTCTTCTCTGCAAACATCAGGGGTTCGTGAGTGTACACGGGTGAACAGGTCCTTAAGGAGCTCCCTCGGGCCCAGTGAGAGAAGGATAGATCCGTTCAGCGATTGGAAGAGATCTGTTAAGGTCACAGTCATCCACCATAACCCCTGGGCAAGCTGGTACACCCGCAGTAGGTGGATTTGGATGAGTTGCTTGTGACGGGGTGTGGGTCTGGGGAGACGTGAGTAAGGTATGTAGCACGCGTGTGGCCTGGCTTGATTGTGGCTCGCTGACCTGAGAGAAGAGAGACCATGCTATCAGAACGAAAGCTCCGGTGAGTCACCCCTGATGCTGCTTCCAACTTAGGTTCACTGGATTTCTTTCTTCTCGCAAATGGCTTCTTTTGGCCAGGGTAGAACACAGAACAGTAAATGACAGTGGCGGAAGTTGGCCTGGGAACATAGAAGGATAGATTTTAATGGGGCAGAGGTTAAGGACAAGAAAACAAAGAACTGATGAAGAGGAAGGTGAAGCCTTTGAATTGTTTTAGGAGAGTTTTATTTGCATTGTCTTTCAGGTGGGAAGAAGTTGCCTTGGATTAGAGCCCTCAGCCACTGGTTGGAGTCCTGGGCTCAAGACATCATTTAGAATTGATACTAGCCAATGAGGAAATGCCCTTTTTAGTTTAAAGTGACTCTGGGGTCACATTAGATACCTAGGTAGAGATCATGTTATCAAAATTCTTTGTGGAAGCCTAGTAGAAATATACCAAGTCCGGGTGTGGAGAGATAGCTCAGTGGTGAGTGCTTGCTTGTCTTTCAGAGAACGTGGATTCTGTTCCCAGCACCCACATTGGTGGCTCACAATGGCTTATAACACAACTGCAGGGGATCCAAGGCCTCACTCCCACCCAGACACACATGCGCATACTTTAAGATAAAATAAATCTTTAAGAAGAAGAATATACTGAATCAGCAGGCAAAGGCAAACAAACAACCCAAATATATTCAAATGAGGATATATAATATCAGGAAGAAGTTTGAGTAGATTCAGTGGGATGGGGTGAGAAAACAGGATTACTAAGATACTTAACACACTGTGCCTGAAGGAATGCATGTGGGATAGGCAGGTGGCAGCAGCCCAGGGGGACAGGGGAGCAGTTTTGAGAAATGAAAACAAAAAATTGACAAGTATAGGTAACGTTTTATAAACGGAGGCTTGACAGGAATAAAAAGTCATCGAAGCTCTGAATTTGAGGGGGCGCAGGGCAAGCAGGGAAGAAGGAAAGGTGGCAGGACGCTGTAAAGACTGCCTTGAAACCCCTAGTTACTCAAGGAAATAGAGTTCACAGGATTGAGCTGCCTCTGCTTCACTCAGTTGGTTAATGACAAAAGCTGGGGCCAGACTTGAGTGTCCTGTCCTCTGGTCCCTTCCTCTCTGTTTGATTTCTTAGCTTGCAGCCTTGAGCGATCTGGGAATTAGCGAGCCTCTTCACCGAGATAGGAAAATACAGAGGACCAGGTGTTATTTTGCAGAGGGAAACCAAAGGGGCTGTCTAAGTTAGAGCAGCAGATGGTGTTTGAGGAGGATTGTTCTTTAGGTACCTGAGAGGGTGGGCTGGGCTGTGGGCATTCTTTTTTGGGGGCTTGAGGGTGAGATCTTTAAGGCGGTGATCTCAGTTTTGTGTGGAAAGACAACTGGGAGGTTCTGCTTGTCAGGCTGTAGTCCCTTGTGGATGAGGTATAGAGCAGCGAGAGTCAGGAAGGCGAGGTGTCTTTCAGGTCGTTGTTTTCTTTTTAATGTGTTATGGATTGCTTTTCTGTCTTAGACACCTGGACAATAAAAAGGACGCAGGGTATCGGTTAGAGAGGTGAGTGGCATGAGGCATGACATATAAGATCAGGGAAGGTGAACAGACGAAGGTCGTTAGCTTGTGATACCTGAAGAGGCTGTGTGTGTTGCCAGGACGGTTTCTGTAAGGCATTTGAGGATAGCCGTGGTTTTTAGGAGAGAAGGGAATGTGAAAAGAAGTCAAGGAGGTGCTGAGAAAGTACTTTTTATTGAGATCTTTGCAGTATAAGAGGAAAATAAGGGTGTTAGTTTAAAGGAAATGCAGGGCTGAGAGCCGTTTATTTTTAAGTAGGGAGGAAACCTGTGTTTATGGAGTCAGCAGAAGATTGTGGGAGGGAAGGGGTTGTTGGAGTCTGAGCCCTAGAGCTGTACAAGATGCAGAGTTTTATGGAGTCAGGATGTGGGGTGCGAGTGGGGGGGAATCTCTTAGGTGTGGGAAAGAGAATGGGACTAATGAATCTCTCCCCGGCAGAGGAAGGAAGGCGAAGGCAAGGGACTCTGGCTCCGACTTTACTCTCCCCCTCTGTGTGGACCATTCACCTCCCTGACCTGCCATTTTAGTGAAGTATCCGATCCTGCACCTGAGAGCCCACAGAGCATAATTTGGCTCTTACTGAAGCTATGGTAATTTGGGAGTGGAAGAAGTAGCCATGGTAATTGCTGCTTACTGTTCCAAAGCATCGTGTAAATTATTTCTGTCTGCAGAGAAAAGCGCATTAGGCTATCAGGGACTTAAATCACGGGAGGCAAACAGCCTGTTTCTGAGTTTGTCATGGAGCGTGGGTGTGACAACATACACTGTGATGGCCCCAGTCAAGAGGAGAGGGCTGAAAACAGAGGTGAACCCAAGGATGCCTTGTCAGCCTGATGCTTGTGCCTGGGACTTACTGCCTTGACTTTTATGTCAACGAGAGAAAGTCATCTTCATAATTCCAATAGCCTTATCCCTACAGATCCATGTACATCATACATCACGTCACATGTACCGAACGCCCACATGCGTTAACAGGTATGAAACTGGAGTCTGACCTCCAGCAATAAATAAAAAGTGACAGTAAAGTGAACATTAAACTCTAAACTTAAATAAACACATTAATCCATAGTGACACTTGAACAAATTAAAACGTAGTGACAGATGCTGAGAGTGTGGGGACCAGTGCCAGGGCACAACGCACAGTTCTACACTTTAATGTTGGTATTTTTAATCTTTCACAGAGTAAAAAGTTCCATAATCATCTGTCCCTGATATTTAGAAGAATGACCGTGTATGTGTGTGTGTGGGGGGGGGGGGGGCAGTGGTCTCAACTATAAGTGTCTTGGCATTGAACAGAACTTCATGATTTGAGAAGTAGTCCTGTCTCTGAAGGATGCGAACCGCTTCTAAATCTTAAAATTTTAGGTGAAGATAGATGAATCAGAAAAAACAAAACAAACAAACAAAAAAAACTTTTTAGGAGATACTATTAGCCTTATAGAAATTAGTGGTTACATTCTCTGCATAGATGCTGTGTGCTGTTCACGAAGAATGTACATTCGCAGTAATTGGAACATTTTATATAAAGTGCCCACAATGAAGACATATGAGGGTATTAATATCTTATTTTTACCAGAAAAGTTATTTATTTCTTTATCTTTCTATTTATTTATTTATTTATTTATTTATTTATTTATTTATTTATTTATTTATCTATCTATTTATTTATTTATTTTTGTGCATGTACGGATTTTAGAAGTCTCTACTAAGAATGTTTAAGGGAACCCCGGGGTCCTCTCCCTGAAGACTGAGCTGAGTACACATTCTGTTGTCAATTTGGAAAATATAAATTAGAAGTCACAACTTAATTATGAGTTCATGCCCTGTGACCGCCTTCTAAATATCAAAGGATAGCCGGGCTGACATGAGTTTTGGAGTTTAATTTTCATCAGTTAGATAATAGCTCACTTTTTACACAGAATGGTGGAAGCTGCCTCTCATCCTCCCCCCCTTAGTTGTACTGTTTGTCTTGCGTAGAGCAACAGCTGCAGCTTGATTATGACATTTTGGAATGAAACCTGAGTCCGCAGTTCTTTGTTAATACTTCTGTAGGGCCAATAATATCCCCTAAAAGTAGATTAAAAAAAAAAAAAAGGATATGGTTGTATTAAGTAATTTAACCCAGTTATAGTGGTGTTGTTCTGTTTATAAAGTCATAGTTTAAGGAAAAATATCAGGGCCTGAAGAGATGGCTCAGTACTTAAGAACACTGGCTGTTCTTCCATAGGACTCTGGTTTGATTCCCAGCACCCACATGGCAGCTTACGCTTGTCTGTAACTTCAGTTTCAGGGGATCTGATGCCTTCTTCTGGATTCTGCGGGCACAGACATACATGTAAGCAAAACACCCACACACATAAATAAGAAAAAAGAGAACACAGGCCTGTAATCCCAGCAGTCGGGGAGGGAGAGGTGAGTTTGAGTTCAGCCTGGTTTACGAAGTGAGTCCTGGACAGCCAAGGCTACACAGAGAAACCCTGTCTCGAAAAACAAACAAAGAGTGGGGTGGGGTCTAGAAAGTTACTCCTATCTGTGACGTGTCCTGCGGAGCCTGTGGGTTGGTTATGGAGAGGTATTTGGGGATCCTGAGAGGATGTGACAGGGCCATCTTGGTTGGCTTTCTCCATGAGGAGGGGACAGCTGTACTGTTTATCAGTTGGGATTTGCCTTATGACTGAGAGTTTGGGAGGGGACCGAAGGCCCCTCTGCGGTGCTGGGCTGGGCATCATGGCAGCAGCTGGCATACACGGGGCATGCCCAAGTCTTGATGCTGGGCTTCAAGCCCTCAAAAGTTCTTGGTATCTGGAGTTTCTTGTCACCTGTTTCTATGTCTTGGTTTCCTCACCTGCCTCAGTCGCTATTTTGACTCCTTTGCCTACTTCTTCTGTCCTGCTTTGGTTAAGGCTCCATCCTTGACTGGCTTTCCTCTCCTTCCTAGTTTTAAAAGAGCTGTTCTTCCTGATTTTGATGATTTCTCAGATCAGTGCCTCCAGGCTGGATCCCTCCTTATTGCATCTGCCCGCTTGAAGGCTTTATTTGCATAACCATAGCCTCTGTGTTAGTCTCCTGTCTGTTGCTGTGGTGGATTCCTGAGGAATCTACTTATGTGGAGGAATGGTCAAATTTGGTTCTTAGTTTCTGCCCACGATCAACTGGCCTTGTCCTTTGGTCCTGTGGTGGAAGCTTGTGGAACAGGTCTGTTGACCTCATGGTGATGAGGAAGCAGAAGAGTTGGGGTGAGGAGGGTGAAAGAGGGAGATCAGGAAAGGAGATGGGGGTCCCAGGAGCCCCTTCAAGGTTCATGCCTCCAGGGGCCAAATTCTCTTTATTTTTAGACCCCACCCCTCTCTTAATGATTTCACCATCTTAATGATTCCACCATCACTCAAGGGTGTTGCAGGCAAGCGACCAAGCCTTTAGTACTCATGGGCCTTTGGAGGGACCCTCCTTTAGTCAGAACATCTTGTAGCAATCTGATCTCCTGATCCCATTTCCAGATCATCCTTCATCCTGTCCTCTCTTTCTCTCCCCTCTCTGTTCTATGCTTGCTTCTCCTGGCTCAAACAAAGGTCTTGAAATCTTTCCTATTTTTATGTTATTTTCTGTCTCTCTCTTTCAGTGAATCTTGTGATAGGCTGGGAGTTTGGCCCTTCTCCCCACCTCTAGCATTAATCGTAATGTTCAAGCTCCCTGGCTCCTCACCTGTCTCTTTGTAGCCACCTCTGCTTGGGAAATACCCTCTCGCACTGGCTTCGACCCATGCTGCCCATATTTCTCCACAGATTCCGGAGGGATTTCTCCTCAGAGTCAGCGGCCCTGCATCCCTACTTTGAATCCTGCATTTTATTAGGAGTAGAATGTAGGGCCATAAAATGTGGTTGAGTAAATATATAAATGGTAAGAATGGACACACTAACCTCAGAGAATTCTAAGTTGTGGGTTATTTTCTCCGCCTGAGAAGCGCTGTCTATTATTGGCTGGCCCCCTTCCACCCAGCCTCAGACAGAAAAACACCTGGCTGTGGAGAAAACTGACAAGATCTCAGTTGAGGTTGAGATGAGGGCAGTGTCAGCACTGGGGAGTCATGTCATGTATGTTACTTGTGGTCCTTTTCAAGACATGAGTCCAGTCTCAAACATCAGACATTCCAGTGCAGCAATGTTGGCTCCTTAGTAATTAATGTGCTCATGTGAGATGCTAATTCAGAAACTCTGCAGGTATTCTTTAATGTAAGATGATTTTACAATAAAACTCTCCATGATCCTTTCCCTGCCTTCTTTCCTGGCCCCACTGTGTTCCAGCCCCACTGTGTTCCAGCCCCACTGTGTTCCAGCCCCAGGGCTCTCACAGTTGTTTTTATGTGTATGGATACTTTGCTTGCATGTATGTCTGTGCATGCAGTGCCTGCAGAATCCAGAAGAAGGCATCAGATCCCCTGAAAGCTGCAGTTACAGACAGTTGTGAGCTGTCATGTATGTGCTGGGAATCAAACCACGGTCCAGTGCCCTATGGAAGAACAACTAGTGTTCGTAACTACTGAGCATTCTCTTCAGCCCCTGATTTTTTTTTTCTTTAAACTCTGAGTTTACAAACAGAACAACACTCTAACTAGGTTAAATTACTTAATACAACCATATACTTTTTTTAAAAAAAATCCACTTTTAGGGGATATTATTGGCCCTACAGAAGTATTAACAAAGAACTGCGGACTCAGGTTTCATTATAAAATGTCATAATCAAGCTGCAGCTGTTGCTCTATGCAAGACAAACAGTACAACTAAGGTGGGGGGGGGGAGTGATGGGCAGCTTCCACCATTCTGTGTAAAGAGTAAGCTATTATCTAACTGATGAAACACTCATCTCAGCCCAGGGCTATCCTGTGATATTTAGAAGGCGGTCACAGGGCATGAACTCATAATAAGTTGTTACTTCTAACTTATATTTCCCAAAATGAAGACAGAACGCTCAGTCTTCAGGGAGAGGAGCCTAGGGTCTCCTTAAACATCTTTAGATGTTTGAGAAGTATATTTGAACGTGAGGCTCTTCTTCCCACCCTTTGGCTAAGTGCTTTTTCTGGAGTCCTTACGTCATCATTGACATCCAGCGGGCTCTTTTTCTCTTGATAACCTGTTTGCCTTACTGGGAAGTACATCATCTGTCATGGGTGGGGACATTTGGTCCACTTTTAGTTCGGCAGCATCTAGAGATATACCTGCTTCATAGGTATCCATTAAACATTTGTTGAAGGACTTAAATAATCAAAAGAGCGAGCGAGCACGTGATAAGAATATAACTAAGCTAAAAATTCAAACAAAGCAGGACAAATAATACATCTGCCTGTCTGCCTGTTCCTTTTCTCTCCAAATACCCATACGAGTTTGTTATCTATGAAGATTTTTTTTTCTCCGTTTGAAACATATCTTATACAGGTGCACACAGTTTTTCTTCCCCCCTTTGGCAAACAGAAATGGGATCAGCTTAGTTTTGTTAGTCCATTTCTCTAGGTATCTTTACATATCAGTATATTGAATGCTGCCTTATTTTTGATGGCTGTGTAATATTTTATATTAGAACTAAGCAAACATATTGAAGGGCTTACAATAGCGTCTTGATGGAATTGTTCATGCTAAAGTGGATCATGGTACCATTGTCTCCTAAAAGAATTTGCCTTTTTAAGAACGACAGTGCCTGTTCAGCATCATTTTTGTAGATGGTCTTAAAGCATTTTCCTACCATATATTTTTATATTTCTACTTCAGGTGTGTTTGGATTATGACCTTTGTCTTTTTTAATCTTTATATACCTAAAATGGTGAACTTATATAGCCTCTATATAGGGTGAACTGAATGGAACTTCCTTTTTGTTTTGTTAAAAATTACAGGATTGTTTTTATAAAATTCAGATCCCCCCCACAAATATTAGCAAATTGAGATTTTTGTGGAGGTAGTTTTGGGAGAATTTTTTATTTTGTTAAATAATCCTTGTTTCTTGAGAGGTCAAAGGTCTCTGTGATTTCTTGACTTGTGTACTGAGGAGAAGGCGTGGCGATAGTGGCAGAATCAGCTAGGGTGCCCAGCTTGAACTTGATTCAATATCAATTAAGCTTCTAATTGCTTTAGGCATATCAGTTCTTCTCCGCTTCCCTCCCCCCCCGACTTCTAATAAAATGACTAATGGGGCAAGTTGGCAGTGGCTGAGTTAAGATACTGTAAATTAATGTTGCCATACTAATTTTGCTGGGCTGTCAAGCTAGCCCTCCAGGCTGCTGTTTCTTTCACCTTTGCTAGCACTTACAATTTGTGCATATTAATCTGAGGGTTACTTTGCAAGGGTGCATTTCTGCACGGTGCTGTCAGCGCCGGAGGTTTTTGAAAGTGCATTGATTTTTTTTTTTTTTTTCTCCCAGTATGAATTTGTTGGCATGATAAAGAACAGCTGGTCAGGAAAGAGCCCTGTTCTCTGGCTAGGTCTCAGCTCTGTGGACCTGGCCTACCTTCCCACTTGTTAAAGGCCACCTTTTGTTCAGGCTTCCTTTTTCCCTCCCCAGTCACGCTCTGCCCTTCCTGCAGCTCTCTATCTTTGCTACCTTGCTTTGATGCTTTGATGGTTTAGCTTTTGTGTATGTATATCTCGTCTTTCACTGGGAACTGCTGGGTGACAGGTTGTGCGGAGTTTTGAAGATACCAGACCCTTAAACAGGGGGTTATTGACAGCAGTGATGATAAGATGTCAATGTTCAGGGTGAGATTGGCTTCAGGTTTTCATATTATAAAATGACCTTTTACTGTACGCTCATGTTGCAGTTTAGAAATTACTCGAGTGCAAATTTGATGGTGGTGATTACTGTAATTCCTTAAATAGCTTTACAGTATTCAACAAGGCAATAAAGACAAGCTAAAGGGAATGAAATTAATTATTTTTATGAAGAAATAATTTCAGGATAAATTTCGAAATCAGATTGCAAGCTATCATTATATAAGGTCCTGTAAAAGCCCCATTTAGGACTTTTTCTTAGAAGCTTTGCGTGTTTACAATACCATGTTAGCCCAAGTTTTTAAGCTTGGTGAAACATGCCTGTCGTTCCAGCAGTGGGAGATTGAGGCAAGAGGATCAGGAATTCAAGTCCATCCTTGACTGCATAATGAGTTTGAGGCCAGCCTGCATTTCATGCACCCATGTCTCAAAGAGTCTCTCATCCCATAAAAATTAGTTTATAAGATTTTGAGAAAGTAATTTCCAGCATGTAAGAGAAGGTATACATCGTTCATTGCCTATCTTTTCAAAAGCTGATATCTATGTTTGCCCTGAAGACTTAAGTATAACAATGAAATTGAGGGCTGGAGAGATGGCTCAGTGATTAAGAAGAGGACTGCTCTCTCAGAGGACTTGGGTTCAAATCCTATCATGCACATGGAAGCTAACAGCCATCTGTAACTACGTTTCCAGGGGATCCAACTTCCTCTTCTGACCTCTTTAGGCATGATATGCCTGTGTATAAACATACATCTGTTCACAGACATGCACATATACACATGAAAACAATAACAAGAAAAAATTGTTGTCAAATATAATTCTAGACTTGTAGAGTGTTGCTGTTTATGTTGGAAAGCATTTACTTGTATTTCGTGTATGTGGGCAATGTTTCTTTAAATGTATAAAGTTTAAATTTACAATTTGTTCTACCATCCCAAGTAACACTTCTTTCTTCTTCTGTTATAGGTGGCCAAGAGCTAAAGAATGGGGAGATACTTGGCCTTGCTTCTGCTCCTCTCCCTCCAGCATTTTGGAAATAGTGATGGAAGCCAAAGACTTGAACCTACCCCTTCTATACAGTTTACACACTTCCAGTACAATGTCACCGTGCACGAAAACTCAGCAGCAAAAACCTATGTCGGCCACCCTAGAAAGATGGGCATTTACATCTTAGACCCCTCATGGGAAATAAGGTACAAAATCATCTCAGGAGACAACGAAAACCTGTTCAAAGCTGAGGAGTATGTTCTTGGAGACTTTTGCTTTCTAAGAATAAGGACCAAAGGAGGAAACACAGCTAATCTTAACAGGGAGGTGAGAGACCATTATACACTGATAATCAAGGCAGTTGAAAAAAACACCAATACTGAGGCCCGAACAAAGGTCCGTGTGCAGGTGCTGGATACAAATGACTTAAGGCCGCTATTCTCGCCCACCTCTTACAGCGTTTCTTTGCCCGAAAACACAGCCATAAGGACCAGTATCGCCAGAGTCAGTGCCACGGATGCGGACATTGGAACCAACGGCGAATTTTACTATAGTTTTAAAGACCGCACTGACATGTTTGCTATCCACCCAACCAGTGGTGTGGTTGTTTTGACTGGCAGGCTTGATTTCCTGGAGACCCGGCTCTATGAGCTGGAGATCCTGGCGGTGGACCGGGGAATGAAACTGTACGGGAGCAGTGGGATCAGCAGCATGGCCAAGCTGACTATCCATGTGGAACAGGCCAATGAGTGTGAGCCGGTGATAACGGCAGTGACATTATCGCCCTCTGAGCTGGATAAGGACCCAACCTACGCTATTGTCACCGTGGAGGACTGCGATCAGGGTGCCAATGGGGAAATCGCGTCTTTAAGCATTGTGGCTGGAGATCTTCTTCAGCAGTTTAAAATAGTGAGGTCTTTCCCAGGAAGTAAAGCATTCAAAGTGAAAGCCATCGGGGCCATCGACTGGGATAGCCATCCCTATGGCTACAATCTGACACTACAGGCTAAAGACAAAGGGATGCCTCCCCAGTTTTCCCCAGTGAAGGTCATTCACGTCATCTCTCCACAGTTCAGAGCTGGCCCAGTCAAGTTTGAAACGGATGTTTACAGAGCTGAGATCAGTGAGTTTGCCCCTCCACACACACCTGTGGTCCTGATCAAAGCCGTTCCTAGTTATGCCCACTTGAGGTATGTCTTTAAAAGCACTCCTGGAAAACCTAAATTCAGCTTAAATCACAACACGGGTCTCATTTCCATTTTAGAACCAATTAAAAGGCAACACACATCCCATTTTGAACTTGAAGTGACAACAAGTGACAGGAAAGCCTCCACCAGAGTCGTGGTGAAGGTTTTAGGTACAAACAGCAATCCCCCCGAGTTCACGCAGACTGCTTATAAAGCGTCCTTTGATGAGAATGTGCCCATTGGTACCACTGTCTTGAAAGTGAGTGCAGTAGACCCGGACGAGGGTGAGAATGGATACGTGACTTACAGCATTGCAAACTTAAATCACGTACCCTTTGTCATTGACCACTTCACTGGAACCGTGAGTACCTCAGAGAACCTGGACTATGAACTGATGCCTCGGGTTTACACACTGAGGATCCGTGCTTCTGACTGGGGCTTGCCTTACCGCCGGGAAGTTGAAGTCCTTGCCACAATAACCCTCAATAACCTGAATGACAACACCCCCTTGTTTGAGAAGATAAACTGTGAAGGGACTATTCCCAGAGACCTAGGTGTGGGGGAACAGATAACTACGGTTTCCGCTATCGATGCCGACGAGCTGCAGTTGGTGAGGTACCAGATTGAAGCCGGAAATGAGTTGGATTTGTTTGGCTTAAACCCCAGCTCTGGGGTCCTGTCATTAAAGAACTCGCTAATGGAAGGCCTGGGTGCAAAGGTTTCTTTTCACAGTTTGAGAATCACAGCTACAGACGGAGAGAATTTTGCCACACCATTATATATCAACCTAACAGTGGCTGCCAGTCGCAAGCCAGTAAACTTGCAGTGTGAAGAGACCGGTGTTGCCAAAATGCTGGCAGAGAAACTCCTGCAGGCGAATAAACTACACAGCCAGGGGGAGGTGGAGGATATCTTCTTTGATTCTCACTCTGTCAATGCCCATGCCCCACAGTTTCGGGGTACTCTTCCAGCTAGAATTGAGGTAAAGGAGAACCTCCCTGTGGGTGCCAATATCCTTTTCATGAATGCTACCGACCTCGACTCTGGCTTCAATGGAAAACTTGTTTATGCTGTTTCTGGAGGAAATGATGACAGTTGCTTTACTATTGACATGGAAACAGGAATGCTAAAAGTCCTATCTCCACTTGACCGGGAAGTAACAGACAAATACACCTTGAATATTAGCGTGTATGACCTTGGTATACCTCAAAGGGCTGCATGGCGCCTTCTAGATGTCGCAGTTCTGGATGCCAATGATAATCCGCCCGAGTTTTTACAGGAGAGCTATTTTGTTGAAGTGAGTGAAGACAAGGAGATAAATAGTGAAATCATCCAGGTTGAAGCCACTGATAAAGATCTGGGCCCCAGTGGTCACGTGACATATGCTCTTCTCACTGACACAGATAAGTTTTCCATTGACAGTGTGACTGGTGTGGTGAAAGTTATCCAACCGTTGGATCGTGAAGAGCAGCGTGTGCACTACCTAAAGATTGAGGCCAGGGACCAAGCCACAGAAGAACCTCGGTTGTTCTCCACTGTGCTCTTGAAAGTGTCACTAGATGATGTTAATGACAACCCGCCCAGGTTCATCCCACCGAGTTACTCTGTGAAAGTTCGAGAAGATCTGCCGGAAGGTACCATAGTCATGTGGTTAGAAGCCTATGACCCTGATGTAGGTCAGTCCAGTCAGGTGCGATACAGTCTCCTGGACCACGCAGAAGGCCACTTTGATGTGGATAAACTCAGTGGAGCGGTTAGAATTGTTCAGCAGCTGGACTTCGAGAAGAAGCAAGTGTATAACCTCACTGTGAGGGCCAAAGACAAAGGGAAGCCAGTGTCTCTGTCTTCCACTTGCTATGTGGAAGTTGAGATCGTTGACGTGAATGAGAACTTGCACCCGCCCGTGTTTTCCAGCTTTGTGGAGAAGGGTGTAGTGAAAGAAGATGTCCCTATTGGCTCATCAGTAATGACTGTGTCAGCTTATGATGAGGATACTGGGAGAGACGGAGAGATCCGGTATTCTATTAGAGATGGTTCTGGTGTTGGCGTTTTCAGGATAGACGAAGAAACAGGCAAGTACCATTATCACTTCCATTGGATATGTTTCCTTCTATCTCTTCTTGTCTTTGCTTCGTAATTCCTAGTTTGTTTCTGCTAGGGCTCAGCCTTGAAGTACATATACATGTTTTTGTCCTTTCGGGCTACGAAGATATATGCGGTAAGCCAAGAGGCTGGACCCAAAGGAATTGAAGAAAGAAAATTGCAATGATTACCATAGATACCGATCTCTTAAATTATCAAGATCATCGTTGTGGTTTTGTAGTAACTTTGGAAAGGATTCTGGTTTAGGTGTTGCATGGTGTTACGTTTGCATGCTAGTACAGTAACATCAACACCATTTGGCATGCCATCCGGAGGGTATTGCACATCTGCAAAATTAGGCAATGTACCAGAGACTTCTGTATGCTAAAACGTCTCTATCGTCTGCTTTGCCTCCCCCAGGCTTTGAGAGGCCAAGGTAGGGAAATGTTGAACTGAAGAGATCTGGCCTGCAACTGCCTCTTTCAGTCATGATTTTAGACAAGTGAGGTAATACTTAAAATTATCTCCCTTTTATCTGTAAGATGAAGACATCTAGTCTTTTATGGTTTGTGATATTGAGGATTGAACCTAGGACCTTTTGCATGGTAGGCAAGCACTCTATACAAGGCTGGGTTGCATCAAGATTTGTGTGAGGAAGCTGTAAAATAACATATTGGATTTATTAATATTTTTTGGAAATGGTGGCAGTGTCTTGTGATGATATATCTTCTAGAACACAGTCCTAAAAGTGGAATCTCCAAGGTAGCCAGTTTTTGTTGTTGTTTTTTTGTTTTGTTTTATTTTGTTTTGGGGAGGAGGGTTGTTTGTTTTTCAAGACAGGGTTTCTCTGTGTAGCCCTGGCTGTCCTGGAACTCACTCTAAACCAGGCTGGTGTTCAAAGCAAAGATCTACCTCCCTCTGCCTCTCTAGTGCTGAGATTAAAGGCTTGCCCCCTCCCCTGCCAGTAGCCAGGTCTTAAGTGTGTACTGTTTTCCTTTGGTTACACAGATTCTATACGTACAAGTCAGGGTTCTGATGGGGTGTGAACTATACAGGGCAGGCGTTTTCTACCTCCAACATCTAGCCCCAAATGCCCAGTGCACAGAAGCTGCTCAATAAACAATAACATAATAAATGGGTGAATTGATGGAGGTTTTGGCTTTGACCACCCTGCCCTCTGAGTATAGTAAAGCGAATATTCCAGCACCAGTCAACTGAGGACGACCTAGACCTGACTGGTGCTGGAATATTCGCTTTACTACACTCGGAGGGCAGGGTGGTCAAAGCCAAAACCTTCATCAACTTACCCATAGGATTTTAGCCATACTTTACCCAAGAACCTGTACAGCCCTCTCAGGGTGCATACAACATGTGGAAAATAGAACCTTTGTCTGAGGACCTAATTTGAAGGCTGCAGGCTTTTTTAAAATGACGTTTTCTATTAACTCGAGGGGGTTTTCCCCTAATTGATTATATTTCACCAGCATCACTCATGTAGAATTCTCAGAATTAGTTTAAGAGGGAGGAAAATGGCATAGTCAATAGTGTTTGGTAATCAGTCTTCTGAAGAGTAGACTCTTTTTGGGGAGGAAGTGGGTGTCCTGCTGTCCAATATAAATCATAATTTGTGGTCCAGTAACGATATAGAAAACTACTCAGAAGTTAAGGTTGAAATTGATACTTTTCCTGTGCATTTTCTGGGAAGTTATTCATAAGTCTTTTTTTTTTTCCTCTCAACATAAATTTCAAAGCCTATAAGGAGCTGTTAGAAGCTAAAGTTGAGTCAGAAAATATAATTTGAGCCTTAGTTTGCATTCTCTTCATGACTTAAATTATGAGCACTGCCTTTTGGCTTTTTAAAAAATGAAAATAGCTTTCATTGCCTTTTTTAAGGGATAACTAAGAAACTGTTTTTTTTTTTCACCTATAAATTTAAGGGGTGGGTTTGCTCCTGTTGCCAAATGGGGAAAAAGAGGAGAGAGCCAAACAAACAGGATGGTATCCTGAAATAGACCCATACCAGTATGCAGCGGCCAGGCGGGGTCAGACTTTTTCCAGTGGTAATTTAGTAGGACGGAAGGTGGGGTACCGGAATTCTGGGCAGTGAGATTGGTTAGCGTTTGAGAGACTGTTACACCTGTTTATGAGGCTGTTTAAGGATGAGAGTAAAACTGGGATGTGTGGATTCATTATTCTGTCATTCTTGTTTTGCAGAGGAACCGTCCGCCTGTGCGGCAGATACATGTGTATGATTCCTGAAATTGTATAAGTGATGTACTAGTTAGACATTGGACCATTCATATTAAAACATGTGCGCTGGGCAGGAAAATTGTCTGACCTAGTTGTTTTGTAGATTTCTAGCTGGGAGAGTTGATATTAAGTGCTGACTTTGTTCAGGAAGAATCCATGTTTTATGCAGTAGAAATGGTAAGATGAAGTCTGGGAATACGGGTTGCTTGGGAAAGTGCTTGCTCTGCAAGCATGAAGACTTGATTTCAGATCCCCAGCACCCTTCTAAAAAAAAAAAAGGTGAAAGGCATTGTCTATTGTCTGTATTCCTAGTCCTCCGACTGACTTGGGTGGAGCTCTTCCTCTGGCCAGCCAAGCCAAGTGGGTGGACTCTGGGTTCTGTCTCAGAAAAAATAAGATGAAGGGCCTGCAAGATGGCTCATAGATAAAGGATCTGCAGCAGCCAGCCTGACAACCAGAGTTTATTCGGTCCCTGGAACTCACTGACTCCTCTAAGTTTTCTCAGACCTCCTCGTGGGTACTGTAGCACTGGTTCCTCTTCTCCCCTCCTCTCCACCCCCAAATAAATATATGTTAAAAAAGAAAAGGTATCAGGAGACTGAGGAACACACCCAATGACCTCCACATACCTGCATACACACCCAGCCGTGTATCTGCCTTCACGAATACACACACACACACACACAAACCTACAACATAAGCATGCACATAGAGCCAAAAGTAGCAAGCTAATCAATTTGGCCGGTAAAGATGTACAGAAAGATTTCCAATGAAGAAAAGTGGGAACAGTTTGGGAAGGAAGACTGAGAACCTCACAGAAGACAGCCCCAAAATGCAGATAAGCTGGAGGAGCACTGTCCAAGGTCCGGTTAGCACTTTGCTCCTTGCCCATTGCCACTGTGCTAAGTGATCAGGGCCTGTCAGGGCCACTGCCCTGGTTGTTCATCTGGAGGGGAGGGACCCTCCAGATAGAGGGTAGAATAAATGCTACTATCCTATTGGCTGGTGGGCATGCCTGCGGAGACACCGGTGGGGGCATTTTTCTAATCGTTGGTAGATATGGAAGAGCCCCGCCCACTGTGGGTGCCGCCATCACTGGGCAGGTGGTCCTGGTGTAAGAAAGCTGAGCCGACCAAGGAAGGTAAGCCTGTTCCTCCATGGCCTCTGCTTTAGTTTCTCTCTCCAGGTTCCTGCCCAGACTCCCCTCAAAGATGGTGTGTGACCTGGCAGTGTAAGACCAATAAACCCTTTCCTCCCACGTTTTCTGTTGTTTTATCAGAGCAGCAGAGAAACGCACTAGGACAACTGCTTTTGCTCTGGAGACCAAGAACCAGTCTCCTTCCTGTCTTTGGCTTTCAGCTGCTCAAGCAGATTGCATAATATGAGCAGGTTTCTGTGGTGGCTTTAACCATTTCAACACCATCAGTCTGATATGTATCTCTTTATGCCAGAGAACATTTCGGCAACCTGAATCTAATTCTTTCTGTGTCTAAGATTCTTCTCTTTATCTGCTTCAGTTTTAAATACCCCCAAAAGGAATAATTAAAAAAAAAATTCTATGGACTCCCTAAAATAGGTCATCAAAATACAGTCTTATCAGTTGTGAGTTTCATACATATTTTGCTAATTGCGTTTCGAGGAGGTGATGTCTAGTTGCAGCGTGGGGGTGATAGTCTTCCGCCCATCTGATACCTCTCTGTGTTACTCTGAGCAGCCTCTGAGACTCACCTGCTCTCACAGATCCTGGCCTGTGAGCATTCTGCCCCTTGAGGCTTGCAAGGGTCTAGCATTGCATAGAAAAGCTGCTTGGAAAGCTAGTCTTCTCCAAGTACCAACTTCCAAGGCTCTAATTACAGTTCTTGAAATCGCCCGAGGGACTGGGAGAATGGTGCAATAGGCAGAGTGTATGCCTCTTAGACTTGAGTTTAAGCCCCCAGTGCCCATACAAGTGGATCCAGCCAGGGTGGCTCTGGGCGCTAGCCTCGAGCTAGGATAGGGCAGAGACTGGCAGATCCTTAAAGCCCATTGACCAAGCAGCCTGGCCAAATCAGTTAACTTCAGGTTCCTTGAGTGACCATCTTGGGGGAAATCAGGTTGAAGAGGACTGAGGACAGACTTGACTCTAGTGTGTTCACAAGCACATGTGCACACACAACACACACATATGCTAAGTACAATTAAAATACCCCCACTGAGGATTCTAAAAAGGGATTAATTGAAATGCTTCATGAGTTATTTTTGAAGGATGTCTAAGTTCGTGTTTAGATTTTGGTTCAGCCAGCCAGGCTCAGTGGCACATACTTGTAATCCCCCAGCACTCAGGGAGGCAGAGGCAGGCAGATCTTTGTGAACTTGAGGCCAGCCTGGTCTACCAATGGAGTCCAGACTGCCAAGGCTACACAGAGAAACAAACAAAAGATTTTGGTTCATCCACATTGTATTCAGCTATCTCCTCATTTTTGCTTCATGCTCCTGGTTGCTTTGTTGTAAGCTTGGATGTGAAATCGAAAAGAAAGAGAAGGAGCTTCCCTTCTGTACATTTCTGGAATAAATTGTTTAGCGCTCTCGTCCCTTACTGCTTGAGGACCAAGATCCTATATCATTTTCTTAACTTTGAAAACTAGGCCAGGTCTGTGGAAATGCTTAGTCCACTTTCTGTTTGTTTGTGTTTTAATTGTAATGGACACTTAGGTTGAAAGTGGTGTTTATCTCAGTCTGGTCCCCACAGTGGGCTGGGTAATCTGACGCCTGTGGTACGATTCCTCTTCTTTCTGGGGTAGTTTGGTTCAGGGTTGGGTTGTTACTGGAATGCGGCTCAGTGTTCCCTCTTGTAACTGCTTCTTTGGGGACTCCATGCTTTTCATTAAGATAAGAACAAATTGTGAGCCTGTTAATTCAGTCATGTTTTCGGAACTGAAATTTGTGTTTCTGTGGAAAAGTTGGAGTGAGTTAATATGGAAATGTAGCTGTTGTGACAAGAGAAATCACCATACATGAAATATGGGAGGGAAAGTGAAGGCTGTGCCTGCCTGCCTGCCTTCCTTCCTTCCTTCCTTCCTTCCTTCCTTCCTTCCTTCCTTCCTCCCTCCCTCCCTCCCTCCCTCCCTCCTTCCCTCCTGCCTACAAGTGCTAGGTAAATATTCTGCTACGAGCTGTATTCTCAGACCCTTTATTTCTAATTCTGGCATAGAGTTGCTTAGTGGCCCAGGTAGGGCTTGAACTTGTGGTCTGTGGTTACTCCTGTGCCAGCTTCCTGAGTAGCTGGAACTATAGGCTTCCTCCACGAGGCCTGACTGAGGACTGGACTGCCTTTCTCTTAAGGGGAAAGGGGGTGGTGTTCTCTTTATGGGACCGACTGTCTTAGTCACTGATTTTGGTATTGTTCGTTCCAGTGTTAAGAATGTCCTAATAACTCAGGATATTGTGTATATATCCTAGGCGTTGGGGGTTATTTTGTCCTACTTCTGACAGGCAACAGTGTGGAGGGTCCTCCGGGGTCTTGATTGCTGGGGGCCCTGGGCAGTGTAACTGAGGAGTTTACAGCGGAAGGAGCCCAGCAGCCTTCAGTAGGGTGGTTGCAGCGGTGGGAGCGGTTTGCTTCCTTGGAACTGGGTCGAAAATTTCTGGCAGCAGGAACTTAAAAGAGATACTGGTGGGAGGCCTGTTGGGGAGGTCAGAAATTTGCTGGTGAAAGGGCTTTTGTGTTGCTGTCTCCTCCCGTAAGCTGCTGTCCTCTTGATTCTTCCTCCTCCCTCCCCATCCCCCCCCCTTTTGTTCTCCTAGCAAAGTTGAGGAGAAAGAAAGTTACTTCCCAGCCATAGTGAGATGCGAGTTAGGCTGTGGCAGGAATCATCTTTAGTGTGGTTTGGTTTGGTTTAGGCAGGTCAGGTAGCCTCTTCTTGGTCAGGAGCTGGAAAGGCTCCCTGAGACAGGAGATTTATTTTTTATTTATTTATTTTTTTTAAGATGGAGGTGAAATCTAATTAGCAATCCAGGAAACTCCCTTTTGTTTTGAAAGGAAACAACAGTCACTTGAGTTATTTGTGTGGTGCTTTCGAAGGTGATGCTCTGAAGTGTTCCCCAGAAGATCTAGGCTGAAGCAGAGCTCAGTGGTACTTGCTCTGTTGCCCTCCTTCAGGGTCAGATGAAGTGTTGGGGTTGGGGACTGCTGGAGAGTATCAGGTAGAAGCAACCTTAAAACAGGGCTTGTACCGTCATTTCCATGGTAGGCACAACACAGTGAGGATCAGCATAATAAAACACAGCCAGTTCCAAATTGTAAGCCAACCTGGGCCATATCTATATCTATATATATAGTACAACCTTGTCCCCAAAACAAAACAGGAAAAAAAAAACATAGAAAAGTAAGCAACAGCCACTTTCTGAATCTTGCCAACAGGAGCTGTTGTAAGTACTTTATGTGAATTCATTTATTAATTTTTACAACCACCAGACGCTTTGCCTGTGATTCAGGCAAGCTACCATTTATGCGGAGGCTAAGGAAGTTGCCCAGGGCTGCTTGGGTCCTCAGCACCAAAACTTTGGATTACTTCTCCCTTTCTAGCTGTGGTGCCCAGAGGGATGCTCAGAGGAAGCTCACGTGAAAGCTCCTGCCAGGCTTTGGGCTTTGTTGGAGGCTTGAAACCTGCTTTCAGATTTGGTCTTGAAGGAGCCTGGAATCTAAGGGTCTTTTGGCCTCATGTCCTCAGAGTCACTTATTGTGTTTTAGCACCAAGTTTGGCATGTTCCTCACCCGTGTCTGCAATGAAAAGCACATGCAGCGTCAGTGAAAATTGTGCCTTTGGAATGTGGAGGCTGCAGAGTCCCTGCATCAAAACTGTGGAAACAGTGCTTTAGGTCAGCTGTTTGCAACCTGTGGGTCTCGAGGGCTGACGGGTCGACCTTTTCACAGAGGTCACAGAAGACCATCGGAAAACACAGATATTTACATTGCAATTCATAGCGGTAGCACACTTACAGTTTTGAAGTAGCATGGAGGGTTTTAGGGTTGGGGTTTTAGGGTTGGGGGTCCATAACTTGAGGAACTGTATTCAAGGGTCACAGCATGAGGAAGGTTGAGAACCACTGACTTAGTTACTAGGCTTCTTCAGACCCAGCAAATCCTTCAAAGTAGCTGAAGCTAATCTAATTTGTGCTTCCCCTTTGCACTGAGTTCCTGTGGTCATTGCGCTCTGACATTATTCTCCTTGATGCCCTTGGCTTCTGCACCTGTCCCCACCAGCCATCTGGTGCTCGGTAAGAAAGTGAGTCTTCCACCGTCCTGTCAAGGAGCTGAATATTCCAGTGTCCTGTCAAGGAGCTGTTTCTTATGTTCTAAGAAGGTGAAAGAAAGGTTCAGATGCTTATAATTTGATGAGTGGTCTGTGCGTATAGAGGTAATGTTCAGTGAAAATTTGGTATTTTCCCATATTATCTACCTTTTACAATTATGAAAAAAAATGTTTTTATACCTTAGCTGCTTAGCTGTCTGTCCATGTTAAATCATTCCTCCTCTCCACCGTGACCATTTAGTTGCTTTTGTTTTGGTGTGGCATGCTGAGTTGGTCAAGTTTTTAGTATAGCTGCATATATGTTACTTGGCAGTAAACCTTACTGCATTGATTGATTTATTCTTAACACTGCTGATTGTAAATATTGCATGTTCACCATATCAGACCCAGTGCCAGGAGTCATTCATGACTTTGTAACCAGGAATAAATGGACTTGAGAAGATTACCATTCAAGGACACATACCTCAGCTGGCTGAGCTGGCAGACCTCCAGCTTAGCAGCAGTGATGCAAAGCAGGAAACATGTATGAACGTTGAGGGCCGGCCTCATTTAGTTTAGCTTGCCCTGCCGGTTAAGCTGTTCCTAATCTCAGGATATCTGATTCTGCATTGAACCTGTTCCATGGCTGATGAAGTAACCTATGGATTGGGATTCTGAATTTTTTGTTTGTTTGTTTGATTTAAGATGGTAGGAGGGCAGCCAAATGTAATTTTCCCGTACTTGATTTCTTTTTTTCAAACTAGAAGTTACCTGCCCATTTCAATAATTTCTTAATATCCTTTTAGTTGGTGATAACTTTTCCAGTAGCCTTACCACTGGCTAGCTTCTCCCATCCCATCTCCGTAAGCCCCATCATCTGTATGTAGTTACAGTGGATACTTACTGAGTTCTTGCACTGTGTCACTGTTATAAAAAGCTTTTTACATAGGCTGTTGCCTTAGTTGTGTCATGGTAATCCATGAGTAAATTTAGATGCTCCTCTTTCTGTTTCTCGTTTTTATTAAATGGTACAAATGTGACGCTGGACAGAGATTCAGCACATTGATTTCTGCCATTGCATCTTGAAATACTCCTTCTTGATAAAATAGTAGTGCGCCAGAAGTCAGTATGCTTTAAACTGCAATACAGTTATATTTTTCTGTGCTAGGACTACAATAGAGCTGTTCCATCTTTCATGAAGTCCTCCTTCACCCGTCTGTGTCCCTGGTGGCATGAAGTCCCAGCTCTGTGGTCAGCCTGTAATGCCTTATAACCTTGCTCCCTGATGTGAGTTGTGTGTACTTCTCACTGGCCCCCCTTTGCCTGATCTGTGTGGAGCCCACCCCTGCCCTTGTCCCCACCTCTGGGCCTTCCCCTGCCAGTCTGTGGTGCTGTTGCTTTCCATCTTCCTGCTTCTACATATACTTCTACCACTTGATCAGCTCTTTTTCCTGCCCCACATAATTCTGCTTACAAACACTTCCTTCACAAGCTTTTTTCTTCATATGGAACTGATTGTTCTTTTTATGCACTTAAAAAGCTGTTCTTTCCTTGTAGATTTGCTCATTGTGGGCGATTCTAAATCATTTCCCGTTGGATTCTTATAATTGACAGTCGATAAGTAATTTCTTAGTTTTTTTTTCCCTGCTAAGTAGTCAATGCTTCCCTGGAGCAGTTTTTCCTTCATACCAGGTCATGTTGCTTCTCTGTGGCCAAGGAGATTGATGATTTCAGTGTACTGGTATCTGGCTCTTCCATTTCTGTGACCTTGACTCAGGGACAGAGTCCAGCCTTAGTCATCTATGTCCTCTCTGCTAACCACAGTGGCCAACATAGCAGCACACAAGTTACTGGGTCAACAAGCAGTCGACGGACACAGTAATTGTAGTTATGAAGATTGAGCAAAATCCCTGTATCCCTGATGCCTAGATCTAAACCTCTGAAAACAGCGGGCCATTGGGGGTTTGGTTGCCACAGAAACTTTGCAGCTCTGTTAAAAGTGGTTGATTGTTTCTTCAGAGGTGGGCCAGGTTGCTTACAGTTGCACAGGCTCCCCTGGACTGAAGCTGTATTCATGGACCTTCAGTGTCCTCAGACGCCCAGCTTCAAGTCCCTCTGCTCAAATGATGTGTTACATACATGTCGTCTCACATACATTACATGGCACTTAATCCAGTGTTGCTCTGCTTTTAACAGTAGTTTTCCCACTTCTCTTTCATAAATGAAGTAGAGGCAACTCTGATGGGAAAATATGTCCTCATGTTTAAAATTTCTCAACAGAAAGTCATTTTAAGCTGTGTTAAGTAAAATAACATTTTTTTTTTTTTTTTGGTAAGCCCTTGCTGCCTCCCCGTTGAGGTGTGTGCTAGGTACGTAGCTGCACAAGTAAACATTACAGTCTGTTTTTATTTAATGTGCGCAGCTCTCTGGGCCAGGATCCGGTCCTTAGGTGAGCCAGCCTACCACTCTTGCCTCACTACTAGTGCTCCTTTATTTATTTGGGTAAGCTGGCAGAAAGCTCACAGTTAGTTTTCTGTCTGTGGAATTACAAATCAGGGTATGTAGGATTTAATAAACTATGTTAGATATATGAATAAGCCTTTCTTTTAAGACAAAAGAAAATGAGAAGTATTGTTCAGTACAAAAGAGATTGACCAGCCAATCCTGGGGGGAAGAGGGAGTGGAGTCGGAGTCGGCTTTGACACTCTCGGTAGTCTTGAAGCCTCTTAACCTTAGGCCACTTCAGTACTTCTATTTCCCTGAACCTGGGGCCTGGTGCTCAGTTGATATTCCCTGGTGGCCATCTTTGGCTAAACCAAACTAGTGTTCCCTGGCAGTTTTCATCCTGGGATTTGTTGCTCAGCTGAAGATGCTTAACCTGTTTAAAGGAGGGTGAGCTGGACTTATAAATGCCACGTTAACTTGGTTGGTTTCGGCCACAGAGTGGAAATCATCATTTCAGATTGCAGTGTCTTTAGAGGATCTTTAAATAAGGTGTGGTGATAGGTGCCGGGGGATTGAGGGCATGAGGCAGGATTGCAGATTCAGAGCCAGCTGGCTCCTTGGTAAAAATATCTCCAAAAAAAGTGTTTCTTTATAATACCCTGTTAACATTATAAAGTTGATGGATGTTGATTAGGCAAGCATGAACACAGATAATTTGTGTTGGGTTTTAATTATCTATGTTACTGGTGCCAGAAAGATCTAATTAAGTATCATAGCTACAGAGTTAAGGCCAGTGATTTTTTTTTTTTTTAATCTGACCTAGGCCCAACTTCTTATTCATAACTCTTTCTTCATGTCCTTCCCTTCCTCTCTTCTCTCCCCTTTCTCTCCTTTCCTCTCTCTCTCCCTCCTTCCTCACTCTCTTCCCTGCCGCCCTCCTTCCCTGTCTCCCTCCCTAAATTGAGGCTAGCCATTGCTACCTATCTGCTGCTCTTGACCTAACCTTGTACAGATCCAAAGCGGTAGTGAGTTTGTGAGTACAGTGGTTCTGTTGGTAAGCAGAAGACATCATTTCTCAGCATACCTCCCTCCTGTCTTTTGACTCTGACATTCTTTTCTGCTTCCCTCTTGCAAGATGTTTCCTAACCTTGGTTGAGGAAGTTGATATAAATGTCTCATTTAGTGCTGAACATTCAGCGGTCACTTACTCTCAGCACTTTGACAAGCTGTGAGTCTCTGCTCACAGCAGAGAGAGAGAGACTTTTCTGGCAAAGGCTGAAGAGTAGCATTAGACTGTGGGTATGAATACAAATACTGAGAAGATCTCTGTTTAACAGAAGAATAGTAGCGGCCACCCTCGCCCACTCCCATGCCTTTGACTTTTGACCAGATGTACCTGTCATGAATTCCCTCCTGTGAACAGGCCTCAGGTCTGATCAGAAAGTGATTAATTACCCCTTGATCCTCATACCTCTATTTCAAAAGTAGCCATATCTTGCCTGGCAGGTCAGGTTTTCAGCGAGCAGGGTCCAGACCAGTGGTTAAGATCACTGATGTCTTCTTTCTGGGTATGTCTTCTTCCCTGCATATTATTTTCCAGCACTGTTATACTGACCAGTAGGGGGGAAATTTTTAGATCAAGTTGCCACCTGATTTTTCTATATCCTGTCACCCAAGCATGTGACAGCAATAGGGTCTTACCATTTAGTTCTGGTGGACAGCCAAGACCAGTGGCAGTAGCTTTGGTTGTTTTGAGAGACCTGGATCCTCTCCAAGTAATAACTTGTGGGGCAGTATCCCACACCCAGCCCTGAGAATTTTGTTTAATAACCCATGTCAAGCCATGCAGGGTACCTCTGTTCAAATTACTTGGAAAAAAAAAAAAAACCTTATAAAATAGCAGGATTCCATAAGGGATTTTCACACATCTTTGCCTTAGCCCCACCCTCTTCCGTTCAGTGCCAAAGGTTTTTAAAATGTATTCTGCTTATGGTGCATTTTAATAACTGTGCATTTGTAAAATCTGCCTTGGTCTCCTTCTAGAAGACAGGGTTTGTGAGGGCAGAGGCTGTTCTGTGTCTCATGCTTAGAGTTCTGCCTGGCTCTACAGCCCACAAACCCTCCCTGAATGTGTAAAAATGTGACATCAAAATGAATATCATAAAATGGCAAAGGAGAACACCTCAATAAATATTACTGGAAAGACCTTATAAATTTGTTTTGTGGCTTAGTGTGTTCTTTTTAGATGGTGGACACTTCTCTTTTACTTGAAAAGCATTCTTTTGCCAAGATAGGAAATAGAACAAGAAATTAGTTCAGCTCCGATGCTGATCTCTGGGCTTCACCTGTCATACTGAATACCAAAACCTAGACTGAAGAGTCGCAGATTGTAAGGCTCCTTCCTAGGTGTATGCACAAATCTGGGGTGCGAAGTACGTCTCTGTGGTTGCAGAATGGGGATAGTGCTTGATAACCCTCCTGAAAAGTGTTTGCATATCCGTTTCCATCGTATGCCATTTATTTGGCCCAGCGTTGAGTTCTTGTCCAATACTCTCAGTAGTGGAATCTGTATTTGCTTGGCATTGTTAAATGAGTTTCTTAAAACTGCAGTTTACAGAGCCCTTCAAAGCTATCTGGATTAAATAGAGCCCATGCAGGTATATAATTTTTAAAAAGCCATGGCTGGCAAGATGGGTCACTGAGGAAAGGCACATGTACCTGAGTTCAGTCCCTGAACCCACATAAAGGTGGCAGGACAACACCACATAGTTGTCCTCTCACTTCCACGTGCTTCCCCAATCTGGATGGGGAACACAAATACACATAATAATCTGAATATTTCTGTTGGTGGATGCCGTTAACTTAGAAGCAAAGTGTAAATGTAGCCTTGGTTCACCAGAAGTAATTGTCGTCTTGGAGGCTTACTGCTGAATACGCTCACCCATTCTAGTTCTCTCTTAACTCCTGCTGTCTGGTTCAACTCAGCCTTTCTTGCTCAAAACTCCTCTCCAAGCTGACAGAAATTGGCTTCTCGTGAATTGCTCTGCTTCTGAACTCCATGGACTGAACTGCATGAATTCAACTACACCAAACTGCCCATAATGTACTGTGCTGTACGCACTCAACTCTATTGTACTATTTCTCTACTGAACTCTTTATTCTACTCTAATCTACTCTATTGTCTTCTCTACTCTCTCTTCTCTACTCCTCTCTCAACTCTACTGTACTCCTCTTAAGTAGCTTCTCTTTTCGGCCTATTCTCATGAAAGTTGGGCATATCCTATCTCCGACTCATTCTGTCAGATCTTTCTTTTTCTTGTCTGTCCCTCAATTTAGAGGTCATTGATTGGGAATAAAGGCGTGAGGTGTGTCTATATTCCAGCTAGAGGGATAAAAGATGTGTCATCCCAGCCGGATCACACAGACCTAGAAAGTCTTTGGATGTGATACCTTGCCAGATCCATGTTGCTGGATTAAAATTCCTCTACAGCAAACTCCTTAAAAGCCTGGTTGAATAATGGAGAAAATGAAGTGAGCAGAGTTTCTCCCCAACCCTTGGGCCCCCTCTTTCTTTGGTATAGTGGGGATTGAGATCAGAACCCTGCCTGTGTGCAAGGCCGGTGCTCTACTGCTGTGCTATACCCTTCAAAAAGAAAAGCCTTCTTTTCCTTTTTTATGTTTTATTTTGAGATAGTCTCACCAAATTTCTCAGTTTGGGCTGGGACTTATTCAGTGTTCAGGCAGGCCTTGAATTTGCAAACCTCGTGACTCAGTCTCTTGAGTAGCTGGATTATAAGCCCATTTACCTGCCTGGCTGGCCAAACTAACCAACCTATGTTCCTTCCTTCCTTCCTTCCTTCCTTCCTTCCTTCCTTCCTTCCTTCCTTCCTTCCTTCCTTCCTTCCTTCCTTCCTCTTTCTCTTTTTTCTTCTTTTCATTCTTTTCTTTTCCCTCGGAGACAGGGTTTTTCTGTGTAGCCTTGGCTGTCCTGGACTCCTTTTAGGCCAGGTTGACTTTGAACTCACAGAGATCTGCCTGGCTCTGCCTCCCCAAGTGCTGGGATCACTATCGTAAGCCACCGTGCCTGGCCTTGGCCAAACTATTTTAAGGACCATTGATACCTAACAAAAACTAAAAACAATTCCAGAAAATACGCTAAAAACCCTATATTAGTGACTGTATCTAAATAAACTTTTAATCTTAGTCTACTTTCTTACTGCTTGGGCCTGCACTTCCAGACTTTGAACCTGTATGAACCTAAAATTAGGGGTATCTAGTTATTCCTTGGGAAGATTGATTCCTCTGTATCTGAGTAGAACCCTTTCAGAAGAGACGGATTCATTAGGATTTTAGAAGGGGCATGAAGCCTGCGAAGTGGAGTCTAGAAGAAGCTGAAGTGTAGGAAAATCCAGAGCTGAGCTGAGACTCTCAGTGTCGTAGACAGTGGCACGCCCATGCCTTCCTTGGGAAACAAACCGTTTCAAGCAGCTTAAAACAACCTCTATTTCTATCAGCCCCTCCTCCCCCATTTTATTTTTTATTTTTTTGCACATCTGCAGGGATGGTTTCTTTGCTGGGTTCTACTGGGCTCAGCTGCTGTGTAGTTCTTAGCTCTGCTTCTGGCTTGAGGCATGCTATCATGTTGACATGGTGGTCCCAGGAGCTCAGGTAAAGATGACCCAGCTTCTCTTAACGTCAGGAAATCTACATTGTCGCCTCTCCCATGTTCAGTCAGCTTGTTGGTAAGCTGAGTCCAAGCAGACTACCTGCTGTGGGGAAGGGATTCTAGGCTTTTTGTTCATGTTTTATTTTGACATAGGTACTTTATTTGATGCTTTCTTTCTTTCTTTCTTTCTTTCTTTCTTTCTTTCTTTCTTTCTTTCTTTCTTTCTTTCTGCTTTTGTTTTTGTTTTGTTTTGTTTTGTTTTGGAAGACAGGGTTTCTCTGTGTAGCCTTGGGTGTCCTGGACTCACTTTGTAGACCAGGCTGGCCTCAAACTCGCAGAGATCCACCTGCCTCTGCCTCTGCAAGTGCTGGGATTGCAGTCGTGTGATACCACACCCGGTTTCATTTGATTCCCCCCCTTTGAGAATTTTTCCCCCTCTATTTTTTGGGGGCTCAGGTTGAGAGAGAGCACTTTAAGTGTGAAGTAAAGAAATTAGAGGCTTATGAAAATAACTTGTCTTAAACCCTACCTTACAGTCAGCTCACTTCTGGTTTTTTATTAACACCAATGCATGCAACTACATTAAAATACATCTTTAGGCTATTTTTAATATATTTCTATTTAAATTAGAACCTAACCCACACTTCTGGTATTTCTATTTAAATTTCAGCATAAATGAAAATATATTAAAAAATAACTTTACATTTTAATATCACTTAATGTTAGGTAAAGTGTAGCTTTCATTAGGCTCATGGTGGGTTCTGTGTGCAACAGAATAAATATGAGAGAGATGAGCAGAAGCAAGTGGTAGCGTTCAAGAGATTGCACTGGCTCATCAGGTGTCCTGACAGCATCTCTGTCTGGCGATGTTGAGATTGTGGTGTCTGGGCACATTGATCTGGTGAAGGACACTGATAGCCATCTTAGACAGAGTATATGGTCGGAGGACAGCTTGTGGAAATTGATCCTTGTCTGTGGGTCCCCGGGATTGAAGTCAGGTTGTTAAGAAGTGCTGAATCTCCTCCTCCTCCTCCTTTTATAGGATGGCTTTAAATTGCAGTGTTTTCAGTGACACATGCAGTCTAGTTCCTAGCTTCTAGTTGACTTGTTCTTGTTCTGCTTCAGGTTCCATAGAGCCAGAAAACAGGCTAAAACTAAGGGTTTAGCTACCGTACGGATTATTTTTGTCCGCTTAACTCTGGGTGGTGGGTTATCGGTTCTAGTGTGACTGGCATTCCTGACACCTAGAGGTAGGTTTAACCAAGTCACTCACTTAGACTAATTATAATCTACAAATCATTCCCTGGGGCTGATTCTCAGGGATGAGTTCCTATTCATTGAAAAGGACTGGAGCAGAGTTGGTTCAGAGAAACCACGTTTATGTCTCAAGTGTCTGTGCTCCTTTTAAAAATGCCTTTCTAAAACTCCTTTCTAGTGAACGTCACCACATTTCTTCCTCCACCTCTGTCACTGCCCTCCATGATCTTTCCTGAGGCTGAGTCTAGCTGTGTCGCCCAGGCGTCTCTCTGCAACTAGCTGGGACTGTCTGTGTATGACACAGCCCCTGGCTCCCACGCCTTTCAGAAGTGCATTGTAATAACTTATGCCATTTGGTACTGAGAGAAGGTCTGCGAGAGGAAGGGGAACATGATCATTAGTAGCTAAGGAAATGGCTACTGAAATTTGGAAAGCCAATGAAAAATACTGTTTTCCTTCCCTTTGCTGGGAGTTTCCAGGGGTGGGAAGGTCTAAATGAATTCTTACATTAGAGGGGACCTTATTTTCTTGCACCTTGCTGAGGATATTAAACAGTGGCCACCATCAAAGCTTTGTCACTCAGGTGTCCCTCTGATGGGTTGGTGTACCCTGTGAGAAAAGGGTTGGTAGAGAGAGTCCAGTGAGTGCTTCTGGTCCTAATGGCATTTAGCAAAGACATTGAAAGTCCACTGTGCTGCCTTGGCAGAGATGCTTTTGTCCAGAGGTGCTGATGGAGAAATACTGGCATCTGGCATGGCTTTAAAACCCAACAGTGACTTCATTCTTGCCAAGGTAACCCGGCTAAGCCAGTGTCCGCTAGATTCAAGCGCATTTTATAGTTATTTGACAGTGGCACCGTGTTCTTAATGGATTTGGGGGAAGAAACTCACCAATTAATTTCACACCTAAGTTTTATTTCTAATTAAAAACTGTTTGGTGGCAGCTTTTATAAAGTTCTTAGTAAGTAAACATCCATTGTCGTGTTGAAACAGCCACACTCAAATGGTGTTTGGGGGGTTGGTGTGTAAATGTACCATCTGATCCGTACTTCTCATACGGCTGCATAGGATTTCTTAAAATAGGCCCTTACTGAGCAATTTTCCAAATGATTTATTTAGTCTGGGCCCGCCATCTTGAAGTGAACTGAAAATTGTGAGTTGTTAACTGGTAAGGTCCCATGGGTTTCCAAAATTGTTAACTTGTGTAATTAATTTAAAAACTTCACCACCCTGAAGCTCCTCTCTCTGGAAACCAGAGGCGTTGATGAAAAGTCGTTGCTGGCTCTATAAACCTGCTGGCTCTGTGGTTTCAGCGTTGTTTGTTCAGTTATGTTAACGAGGCTGTATTCTCTGGGCATGTGGGATTTTTCTGTGTGAGTTTGGGGATAGGCACATTGGCTGACTTTCCTGTTTCTTGCACGTTATGTGTTCCTTATGCTGTTGATTTAATTCAACTCTATGTCATCTTGTCCTTGCTGCCCTTGTAGATTTTACAAATCTACCTGTTTCAGGTTGGGTTTGGGCAGGTTTCACATTAAAAGTTGTGAATGAACCTTGAGTAAATATGTTTATTTAGTGCTGGATGCAAACCAGGAAGTCCACAGCAGCTGAAAGCTTTTTTTTTTTTTCCCCTAAACTCCTGCTGGGTGAACCATCACTGTGACAGGTAAATCTCATTCCTCAATAAAGCATGAACTCCCTCCCACTTCATTTCTTCAGGGCTGGTGAATGTGGGAATTGTCTTGCTAGGAACCCTATTGATTAGGTCACTGCCTGTTCTGTAGAGAGCGGAGCTGCCCAGGGGCCATCTCCCTGCAGGAGATTGGCTAAAGCCCCTGTGAAAGGGGTCCTGGGGTCTCGCTATTACCTTATGAACAGGAATCGGTTTGGGGCAGCAGAGTACATATTAAGGGCCTATTAACTTCTGCAGGCTTGTCTTTGAGTTGAAAAGCACTTGGAAGCAAAAGAATAATAAAAGGAAATTATTGCCTGAGCTGCTAAGGGTGCTTCTTGCCACCTCGCAGTGGGTGCGTCTGTTGAATTGCAAATTTGTTTCCTGCTGGGGCATCTGCCCTGCTTCTGAAGTTCCCTTTAGAGGTCTTTAAATGATTACATAAGGTTGATTCTATTCTTTTCTCCAAGAGTGGATTCTCCGTAGCTCTGGGACAGAATTAAGGAAGAACTACCTTTATTTTTAAAATGACCTTTATTTTTCTTAAAGGAGTGGGGAGGTTGGTGGAAGGTATTGTAGAACTCGGGGAAAGTGTAGAGGACCACGTGAAGCTTAGGCGAAAGCCCTACAGGATGGCGCTGTGGAAACTGTTCCTAACGTGCGCGCACACGTCCCCATACATGTTCTCAAAAACAAAACAAAACAGCAAAAACCAGCTGTACAGGTCAGCTGCCCTTCGGTCTGTACAGAGGCTTTTCAGGTTTGTAAACATTCCTATTTAAAGTATATGATTCTGGGCAGAAAGCTGTGGCACTCCAGAGCTTACAGTGTGCACACTGTGGCTTTTGTGCAGGTGAGTTGTTCCCTCGTTTGTGGAGATCTTTGTTAGCCTCCTGTACATGCTGGGGAATGAAGTTGCTAGGTCCGTAGGCATGAGGCTTTGGAAAAAAAATAATTAGAGCAGATTGCCACATTTCTGGACAGAAGCGGTATAACACCAGCAGCTTACTCATTCTGGGCTTCCTTGCTGCCTTTGCGTACTTAGACGCTATCATGAAAACCAAAATGGGAGCAGTTAGGTGAAAGGTACTGTCTCTGTATTGAAACAGCCGATGTTAATTTTGTGGCTCAGGTTATGGTTTTGTTTAAAAATCTAGTATGTTTTTAATAACCCAATCTCGGGGAGAGTACTCTGGTTTAATCCCCCCGCCCCCACTTCGGAGTCCGGTCTCAGTGGCATCCCAAGGCTCATCTCTTTATACTAAGTTATCAGTGTTTTTTAAAGTCAGTGTCTCCCGAGTGCCCGGTGAAGGTCATGTGGGAGAAATCTGTTCAGTTGTACTTTTCATTTGCCTGGGCTGGATACTGCTTGCTTGCAACATCATGTTTAAAAAGAATGTACAGTTTTATTTGCCATGGGACTTGTTAAATTAAAAAAAAAAAAAAAAAAGTGACTTTACCTTGAAAACCTCCAACTGTATGTTCTTTCTTCCTTCTCTAAGTGATGTTTATGAAATAGCCCCTTTTCTGTGGTCCAAACATATATAACAAGTAGTAGTGAGCCGAAAACAGAGGTCTTCACAGAATGAGGTGAGGCAGCCAGATCTGTACTGAGGAAACGAGCGATTGTTAGTTCTTAACTCTGGTTGGAAAGTTAGAAAGGGTTGTGGTAAGAGCTCAGCTCATGAGAGTCCTGAGCTGTACCCCAAGAAGCCATATAAAACAACTGGGTGAGGCTTA
Organism: Psammomys obesus; assembly: GCF_907164565.1. Lineage (NCBI taxonomy): Eukaryota > Metazoa > Chordata > Mammalia > Rodentia > Muridae > Psammomys > Psammomys obesus. The sequence continues at coordinate 5,698,061 of NW_026596147.1, forward strand.
TAACCCTCTTACTGGGAGACAGGACAAGTTGGTCACTGGGCTTCTGGGCCACCAGCCTAGGCAACTCCCAGCCAGTGAAAGACTGTGTCTTCAAAAGCAAACAAACAAACAAACAAACAAACAAACAAACAAACAAAAACAAATAAAACGAGAAACAAAGTGTGAGATGAAGGAGGAACACCAGCCGAGACCGACCTCTGGACTCCATGCGTGTGAGTGGGCTGTGCGCACACCCATTATGCTTATGTATTGACCTCCATTTCTGCCTCTCCATGTCTTAAAAAAGACTGAGGGAAAGAAGCACTTAGAAGCCAAGGGTTCTCTTCAAAACACAGAGTGCACAGCAGGTAAAAAAGGACAAACAGTTCCAAGTTTCTAGACAGTGGGCTTAGGGACTAAATATACATATGATACTTGTGCTTAAAGCAGAATGGTGTCCTGGGATGTTACAGGTTAACGTGCAGATTTAAATGAGCTGAAGTGATGGTGAGCTCCTGGCGGGAGGGGTATCAGCACACAGTCAGAAACTCAGAAATATTTTATTCTTCTTAGATTTATACTGCATTTTCATATAATTCCGGTAAAAGCCGTGCTTTAGAATGTAGCCCAACAGTGAAATTTTAAAGATGGAAGTCATTGTGTCAGGAGATCGCTACATAATTTGGGTGGAGTACCAAATGTACAGATGGTTAAGGTAGCTAATGTGTGTGTGTGTGTGGGGGGGGTAATTATAATAATAATAATATATAAATAACATTAAATTAAAAAAATAAAATTTTTGCATCAAGTAAAAAAAAATACATTTCTTAAAGGTAATTTACTGACTAAATTCTCTAAAAAGTTCTACAAAGGAACCTCTAAACTATAGCCAAAGGAAAGTTAACCAGAATAAAATGTGTTGATTGCATGATTTCTGAGAATAAAGGGCAACTAAAGCTACCACACCCCTTTTTTCTGTCTCTCTCCTTTTCTAATTGTAAAATCTGAGTTTGAGAATATGAAGATTTTCTTCAGTGGAAAGGCCTTGTACTTTATGGTCTAACTAATATCAGAGTGCAGGCTAAACCGTTCTTTCACGATAGCGGTCACCTAACCAACACTCTCTGATTGCAGTTCTAAACTACGCTATTGTGCGTATTTAAGGACACAGGTAATGGCCGGGTTCAGCCTGTTCCTTCAGGAAACATAGGATTTGTTCTCGATTCCCTTGCCTTTTTGGATTGCTTTGTTTGATGGAGATTCAGTGCCCTTGGAGTGACCTTCCTTAATGAAAGAAAGGTGAGATTCATCAAAGGGATGGCAGATAAGAGTGGAATGCGCACAGTGGTTACCCCTGTCATCTTGGCTTTGAATCTGTGCTGTGTGTACTTCGCCTTTCTTGCCCAAGGGATTGTGGAGGGCACTGGTTGACTTCCCCCCCTCAGATACAGTGTTTTATGCACAAGCAGGGTTGGCTGCTTAATTCCAGAATTCATGGCTTCCTTTTTTTGGATACAAAAGAGTTGGCAAAGTGGGAAGAGATTGACCTTTCCAGCTAGTGGAATCTAAATGGCAAACATGAAATCAAAGCCACGTCTGTGTTTAATAAGAGGGTCACCAATTTGTTTACAGTTGTTACGTTCTGTTTTAATTGTTACCCTGTTCACGTTGTTTGCCTGACAGTGTGTGTTTGCCCCACTCAGTGCTCTTGTCTCACCCCTGTTATCCCAAAGTTAACGATTTACATCTGGCTGTTCACTCGTGCTAGGATATTGATTGCTTTGAAAAATACATGGTGATAGTTTCAAGTTTCCCTAAGTGTGGAAGGCAGGCGTTTCATGCTGTTGAACGTGGGCCACCTGTCAGCGCCAGTCTTCTGCTTGGGAATGCTCAGGTGTAGAAGGGACATTTTTCTAGGGAAGAATCTAACCTGGCCCTTCGAAACCAGCGTTTCAGACACACGAGTGTGCGTGAACTGTACTGTGGCTGCTCAGACTCTCCTTGGATATACCTTCAGTTGGGAGGAGTCTAGATCTTATAGCTAGGCGGTGTGTACCTTACTATTGTCCAATACACAATTCCTAATCATTGAGGTGAGTGAGCGGGTGGAGTCCTGTGTGAAGAAGGGCTTCTTACAGACAATACATTCTTTAATACAATAAACAAAACCTGTCTTATATCCTTAAGGGGGGAGCATGTATTTCCAGGTAGGCTTTGAATTTTCTTGTTCATTTATTTGCATAAGTTGAGTCATGGCAATGTCTGTGTTATCTCAGTGAAATTAATGAGGTTGCCATCCTGTTGTGCTGTCATTATTAAGAACTGGAAAATTCTGTTTCCTTACATTTTATGCAGTATTTTGGGGTTTAACTTTTTTTTTGAAGGTTTTAGAGAGGTCACGGAGAGGCTAAAACCATTTTCAGAATGTTCTTTCATGGATACCTTTGATTCACCCCCAAAATGAGTTAACTGCAGAGAGTAGAGAGAATGGAGAAGAAAGTATGAAAGCCAGTGACCCTTGGTCCTCGCTGTACCTTGAGGACAATAACTTGTTTATTGAATTAGCCCAGAGCCCTGTGGGAAGCTCTGGGGGAAGAGAATGGGGTGAGAATAGGAGTGGGTAGGACTCTACCTGTTCCCCATGAGCTGTTAATTAGCAATGAATGTGTATGAGTCCACTCTCCTTTCACCTTCCATTGTCAAGGGATGGATGGTGAGGTTTGAGGCATCTCTCATCAGTGCCTTTCCAAAATGAAGAGTTGGGAGAATTCCACAGAAGCAGCCTTCTAAATGAAGATAGGCTTAAGTCCGTGGTGGTTCCCAACCTGTGGGTCAGATATCCTGCATATCACGTGTTTACATCACAATTCATAACAGTAGCAAAATGGAAGTTATGAAGTAGCCATAAAGTAATGTTATGGTTGGGGGGCCTCTCCACAACATGAGGAACTGTATTAAAGGGTCGCAGCATTAGGAAGGTTGAGAACCACTTAGTAGGGGAACATTTCCCCCCATGCTTTAGTGTCTGTTGACACCTCCTTCTGCTAGAGCTTGTTTAGAGTGCCGAGGCCTTCAGTGTGCAAGGTGGATAACACTGTTCTTTAGGAAGCTTGCTTTCTAGAGAGGAAGCAGGGTGAAAAATGAAAACCGTGCTGCTGTCTTGCACAGCCTCCCCAGCCCCTCCCTGAGCTCAGGAGTGTTGTGGGGGAAGTGAACAGAGTAGCACTGTGATGACCTTCATTGCCTCTACAGAATGAGTGGCCAGGGAAGGATTTCTAGGGAGAAGTTAAAAGCTGACACTGCAGGGAGCCGAACAGAAAGACATCTGTCTGAAGATACTTTCTGACCAGAGAGAGTAGCAGCTTGCTTATATAGCTGCAAGTTTGGCGTGAGGTTGGACAGGGCTGAGCTAGAAGGTAAGGTGAGGCAGAATACTCCGGTCAGTTCCAGGGCGGCACTGCTCATCCGTCCCTCCCCTATGCACAGCTTGCATTTCCAGAGCCCTGCAGGAGCCTCTGTGATAATCAGTCCTCACCTATGACAAGGTATGCGCATCTGTGAGCCTGGTGGCTTCTGTGGGTAGTGTGCTGTGGGCATACCCAGCAAAGGCCCATTAGGGCACACTGCCTGGGGCAGCTTCCGCTGACATGACTATTGCCCGGGCAGAAAGCATGTGGCCTGGTGACCTTAGGTTGGAGAGTCTGCCCAGAAAGGAACAACCAGTGGCAGGCTCAGAGATGGTGGGGAAGAACCCGATTTGGTGCCCCAAAGCTACATGACAGGCTCTGTCTCCTGGAATAAATGAGTCTACAACCACTCACCTTAGTTTTTATTCATCTCACTCCCAGTGTCTGTGTGATGACGCCCACCTCTCACCCTTCGGCCTGGACCCCCTGGCCTCACCCACGGGCTGGGCCCTTGGGAAGACGACCAACAGTGTATCCAACCAACTTATCTCTATGGCAGTAGAGCTGCTTTCGGATATAAACCTTATAAGTAAGATCGCTCTTTTAACTACTTTTAAAAAATCATTAAAAACATTTTTTTTTTCTTCCTAGAAGTATGTTTTTAATTTCTGGGAAGTTGTTTCCAGCCATAGAATTCATAAAAGCCACTTTAGAGTCAAGTGCAGTTTTCAGTAGCAGAAAGTAGGGCCGTATGTAGGACCACTCAAGGTGTGTGACTCAGATGCCTGCATTCACAGCAACCTGGGCTTTCTTTCAGTTCTTCTAGGAGGGTTCCATCCATCTCTCCTGTCCCCTATCTTTTATATGATTCTAATAGCTTCTTTTGGCGCCGAAGGATTAAATGTTACATAGGGATCAAACATTTTATACCTTAAGGATGACTGTACCGGACTTGGTTAGTTTGAGAATTAGCAGTGACTAAATTTGATGAAAATAAATAGAAATGAGAGCGTTAGAGGGCGCGTTGATCCTGGCCCGCTGTTCTCGCTATGCTTCGGACGTGTTGTGATTTCTCTTAGCTTTGATTTGCATTTCGTATCTGAAGTGAGAGTCTGTTATGTCTTATGAAAATTAGTTGTTAGTTTTTCATTGGCGTTGGGGAAACACTTTGCTTTGGCAGCTCTGATGGATGCTGTGCACATGTCACATTTACACGTCGGTTAAGCTAACATTATCCCGAAATCCTTTGGCTCCGCTTGTGTCTTTCTGTTCAGAGCTTCAGGAGTGCAGTGGCTTTGTATGTCAGCCATGCTTGTGGGCAAAGCACTGGTTGCATAGGCTTGAATGAGTCCCCAGCACCCACATAAAAAGTGGGGTATGGTGGCAGTGCCTGTGGTCCCCGCGCTAGGTGGTGGAGACAGCAGCACTCCGGCGAGTCATTGACTAGCCAGCCCAGTCTTAAAAAGTGTGGTGTGGAGGGGCTGAAGAGATGGCTCAGCAGTTAAGAGCAATTGCTGCTCCTGCTGAGGGCCTGTGCTTAGTTCCCATTACCCACACCAGGCAGCTCACAAGTGTGACTTGAGTCCCAGCGCAGATGACGCCTTCTGCTTGTCTCTGCAGGCACCAAGCACGCATATGGTAGTATGCATGCACGCATACAAGCACGTATATACAAATAAAAATACTTCTCATTTTTTTTAAATGAGGTGGAGGGCAGTAGAGGAAGCCATGCAGTGTTGAGCCGTGGCCTCCACAAATGCAAGCTGCAGGTATGTGCACCTACACACAGACATGCATGCGTACACATACACATTAGGTTTTTTGTTTTTGTTTTTAAAGAAACTGCTAGTATGTAGATATATCACCTGGCCTTTTAGGCATATCCAACCTGTAGCCCATAGGCCACTTGTGTCTCATTCTCAGGGTCATTTGTAGATCTTGTCACAGTGTCAAAAAGTGGGCCATTCCTTGCTAGTGGTTCCAGCAACTGTTTCGAACACTGTTTTCATAATAATGTGCTTCTGTTAGCCGGTTTTCTCTCTAGGAAGTTAATATCCTTGTAAGTATAGGGCTTGGGCGTTAAGGCTCAGTGCGGAAGCAAACACCTGTGATATGTTTGTAATCCATCACTCACGAGGGAAGGTTGATTCCGGGGGTTCTCCAGCTTGAGGCCAGTCTGGGTGATGTTGAAGTCATTTTCTTTTTCAGTTCTGAAGTAGTCAGATACGACTCTCTGGAATAACGGTTGGGAGTATGTGAGACTCAGGGCTTCTCACAGAGGCTGGAACTCACTGAATGGGTAGGACTAGGTGGTCACCAAGCCCTAGGCATCCTCCTGTCTCTGCACCCCCAGCACTGCGATAATAGGTACATGCTTGTGCGTGGGCTTTTTCTGTAGTTGGGGATCTGAACCCAGGTCCTCATGCACAGATGGCAAGCACTTTACCAATTCAGCCATTCTCCCAGTTCCACCTATTTGTCCCTAAATTTTCTCTTCATGAAGAATTGTGTTCTTAGTCTCTACACTGATGAATTAGCAACAGCCTTTCTCCTCTTTATCTGAGCTCTCTGTATTTGAGGACTTCACTATTTGTTTCCTATCTGCTTAAAATAGTGTCCGTTGGATAAGTTGCATCCCTGTACCACAGTCGCTGCTCGGAAATCTTGGTTCTGATGGTTTGTGAGTGGATATTGCATGCTCTGGATTCCTTAACTCTGATTACTTATTTTAACGTACACTATCCTTCGTCGTTAGAATATCAAGTTAGAAATCCTCAGTTGCGTAAATATGTCATTTTCCTAAGGAAAATAACCTGAGATTAGAAGACACACAGTGTATTCCTACAGTGACCCCACCAGTGACCTTTGGTTTAAACAAAGGTTCCCAGGTTCTGTGTAATCAAACCGTGCTGTGAATTGAGATCTGGAGACAATTGGAGGTGTTTGCTGGCATAAAATGAGATAAGATAGTCAAGGTTCCTACTAAGTAACCAGTGTCTCTGAAGTAGCCAGTCCATTACTAGGTTAGAGTGACCTAGAGGTTTTTGAATCCCTATAGATTTGGGATTTGACAGCAAAAAATTCAGATGTTAACAGACCGTGAATAGTTTCTGTAAATTATTTCTTTTCAATATGTAAATAACTTTGAATTTTTTTTTTAATTGAGAAATTGCTTAAGCAAAATTTAGTTTAAAAAAATCCCTGCCACACATTTGGTCAAAAATTCTAGCCAAAAAGAAAAGAAAGAAAACGGCTACGTGGGAGTGGGAGGAGGGAGTTGATACAGGTCCCTTAGCACAAGTGGCAGAAAGTAAATGGAATTTTTATTTGCTCGGTTGGCACTCAGTTTGCATGGCACACGCCTTACCTTTTGCACAGCTGAATCGCAGAGATTTTAGGTATTATTTTAAGAAAATCAGTTGCGGGTCCTTTTCTGCATTTAAATTTTATTTTATAGGAGCCTGAGCAACTCAGAAAGGGAAGCCTGCTCCCTCCCACTGCCTCCAGCTCGTGCACTCTAGGACTCCCTGGACAACTGGCTGTTTTGGCTGGGGCTCTGAGTGTGCAGACAGTGACCTAGGCGGTCTGGGAAGGGGCAGGCCCGAGCTCATTCCATTCCTTCTTTAGCAAGGAGCCTGGGAGGCTGGCACTGGACTGGTTGTTTCAACTGACATTTCACTCCCTGAATCGTGCTTTGTCTTCAGACTGAAACATGCTTTTCCACACACATGCTCTAAGCGGGTGTTAGCCAGCTTAGAAAAACCCGAAAGGCACTCTTAAGTTTTGCCTTTTGGCTTTTACATTCTTGAGATTTCTTGAGTTGCATCGATAAGATCTTCAATTAACCCTTTGTGAAACAGTGTTGTTGTTTTTTTTTTCTTTTTTCTTAAATAGTGTGTTATAATTTATCTGTAGAAAGATTTCTCTTATACAGATTAGAAAACATTAGCAATAGAGGAAATCGCATCCGCTCATTGTTAATAACCTCCAGGTGCCTTTTCTCCCTATCATTTCTCACAAGATGGAGCTGTGCTGTGATTATTTTGTAAAATCACGCGATAACGGATTGCCCCACGAAATTCAGGCAGGAATCCCTGAGCGCAGATGGGCCTTGGTGTGGGTGTGAGAGAGCTGTAAATGTACCTAATTGTTACACTCTAGTGTTATCCCTGTCAGACATTTGTTTGCGCTGCTGTTTGGGTGAATTAGTTCTCACTTAATTATTTCCTCACAAGATCCTGTTTTCTCTTCTTGTTTCCTCAAGTGCCCAGTACATGGTAGGAATTTCATGTTTGTTGCATGGATTAAATCAAATAGTAGTAATACGACGTTCTAGATTATCCCTAGCAAAAATCAAGATACTAAAAACAACACGAAATGTTGTTGACAAAGAAAGTAAGTCATGCAGTAGTTTTCAGATATTTGTTAGCTCAGTGTTGAAGAGTGCATTCAGATTAATAAAGAATCTATTGACATTTCTTCCCCAAAGGGGTTTTTCCTTAAATTGTTACTTTTGAGCTGCTGTAAACTTGTAACTGGCTTATCATGGAGAACCCTGGGTTTGGTACTTCACTGAGTAGTTAACATTAATAACGTAGTCACAGTTGTCTCATGACGCCTGCACTGCCATTAACACAGTGTGTTGTTTTGTTTAGTGTGATGTAGTCTGTGCAGCACAGGGATGCTGTGGTAAGTGCAGTGACTTTGTAGTGGTTACAGAGGATGGATGCTGCTGAGTTCTCTTCAGTTGCAGCCAAATTTTGAGACATAGATCACTAAGTTGGCTAGCTGGTGAAGGAGTCTGTGGATATACTCTTAGGATGACTGGCATGTTATTTTACACCAGTGACTTCAGCCACAGATCTTGAATCTTAAATATTCACTGAGCTTACCGTATCATGGAGACTAGATTGAATTTATGGTGCATGATCCTGGTGTGCTGGTGCACGGCTTTAATCCCAGCAGCACTCGGAAGGCAGAGGCTGGTGGAACTTCCAGGACTGTGAGAACTGCATAGTGAGACCCTGTCTCATTCACACACATGCTCGTGCGCGCGCGCGCACACACACACACACACACAATTTGGTGCTTGTAAAGTGTTTGTGAGTGAGGAAGCCTTCCCTGAGATTGTCTAAGTCTTCTGACAGACTTCTAGGAATGTCACCATTGGTGTGTTGAGTAGACTTTGTATTTCAGTTTCACCAAAGACAGACTTAATATGTATTGGGCATTCTCATACCGTCTAATACCCAAGGATGGGCCTCTTCACAAAGAATTTATCCACGCAAGCCCTCATCAGAAGTATCAGTGATTCTGACGTGGAAATCAACTTGGAGTCATTCTCCCTAAGGCTTGCCCTGGGAGTGACTTTGCCAAGCTGAAGAAATCCCCAGGCTTGAAACATGATGCCTAAAATCAGATTATCTACTTAATTAATGTAAGACCAGTAAGCTTCCAGACTAAGAGCTTGCTTAGCTCCCTTTAAAGCTAGCCCAACAGTTTCTAATAGAAGTTTAGGGATATATGCTTTTTAATTAAAGAGATAGAAGCCAGCCAAGAAAATTAAAATAAAAAACAAACATGACCCACATTTGAAATGACCTACTTTGCTACATTAAAGAAAACTCCCTCTCCTTTGAAACATTAATTTATGACTTAATGCTAAACAACAAAATACAGAAATCTTAGACCTAAAACGTTCTGCGTTTATACAAACATACTTTCAAATGTTAATTGTTAAAGGGGTTGGAATCTGCACTGTTAAACATCTACTCGATGTAAGTGAAATGGAGATAAATCCTTGGAAACCGGTGTTTGTTTATTTCCTGCAGAGAGGTGGATGTGTGGAAGGAACCAGCTTGGAGCTCTAAGGCACAGCATAGGTAGTTACATTGTGTTGCCTTGGGGTTGCACTGCCAAGGAGTCTATAGATCTTGTTGCTCTTGCTGTGAACACCAGAAGAAAAGTAGTTTTGAGAAGCCGTGGATGTATAAATTTATTTTGCTGCGAATAACCTTTTTAGTTGTGTATGTGCATGCCTGAACAACATTTGCATACCTTAAATATGTACAGTAGAAATTTATTTAAAGATATATGTCTATAATGTAGAAGAAGAATTAAGAATATTCTACTACAAGGAAGACATTCTGGTTACTTTTATTTAACTTTTTTTTTTTTTTTTTTTTTTTTGAGACAGAGTTCCTCTGTGTAGCCTTGGTGGTCCTGAATTCCCTTTGTAGACCAGGCTGGCCTGGAACTCACAGAGATCCACCTGCCTCCTTGAGTACTGGGAATAGGAGAGAGTCCCTGTGCCTGGCTACTTTTATTTAATTTTTTTGTATGCATTTTCAGTATGGACTTTTAAACTGTTGCTGAAATTTGCAGATTTATGAAAATATTTTAGCCCACTGGATTTCTGTGTCCTTTCAATTTGTTTATTCTGGGTGTTTTGTTTTGTTTGTTTTTTTCCCTGCATGTGTTTAAATGTATATAAGGCAGATTTTTAGTTTTGACTTAGTTTGGTCACCACTGTCATTCTTTTGTATAGCTCATGTACCTGTCTTAGTGTTCTTTTGTTGTGAAGACATACACACACACACACACACACACACACACAAACATACACACAGAGACAAAGAGGCAGAGACAGACACATACACAGCCACAGACATACTCTGGGCCTGGTATTGGCTTTTAAAAACTCCAAGCTCTTTCCCAGTGACACCCCTCACCTCCTCCAACAGGAACACGTCTGCTCAGAAGTGGCTGGCACACCCCGGTGTCGCCATCACCATGAATTTCCTCTGCTCCCAGATGTAAGTGACATTTTATAAAATGACAGCCATGACAAGCTACTGGTTTTGAAAGATTGAGTCATGGTCCTCAGTAACACGTCTTCAGCTCAGCTGGAGAACTAGGGATTCTGTGTGGCTGATTGTGTTCTTAGCTACAAAGTGGTTTCTCTGTAGGACAGGAGCAAACTGCCCAGCGCTCTGCCTGCCCCATAGGAGATGGTTTTAGATCATGTGTTTACTTTTATTTATTGTCCCTGCTGTCTCTTCTCTCCCTTCTTGTTCCTTGGCTTCACCTTCCCTTTCTGTTTTGCTTGTTATTTGACCTGGGCTCACCCTGGAGCCAAGGCTGGCGTTGAACTTGGTGTCAGTTTCTTACTTCATCCTTCTCCGTGCTGAGATTACAAGCATGAGACAGCACTTCCAGTTTACAAACATTCTTATGCAAAGTGTTTGGTGTTTCTCTCTAGTCGTGTGACTTCCAAGAAATTACAGTTTTAGTTATGTGTGCAGGTTTCTATACGTGGAACATTGTGTTTTCAAGAAGAGTACTAGAATTTAGTTTCATTCTTTCTGTACAAAATAAAAAGTTACATACCTGTCTTTAAAGTTTTCTAATTATCTTATATAATTTATATATCATAATGGTTTTAAGTATCTATATTTACATGAACTGTGCTGTCGACCTATATTGTTCTAAAATAATTCAAGGGTTTCTTCTTATTAGGTAATGTTGCACATGAAATTGGTAGTTATTTTAAAGAGGAGTCAGATTTAAAAATTTTCATTCCTTTAAAAGGGCCAGAGGCTATATGACAGTTGACCATGGTATTCTGATGGTATGAGCCAGAATAAATCTTTCATCACATTAATTGTCCTAGATGTTATGTATCTGTAATAGAAAGTGACTAAAACATGGATTTTAGAGCTTGGGGTTGGGTGTGCTGGGACTCGAACCCAAGACTTTGTGCTCCCTGACAAGTGCTCTCACCAAGCTGCGCCACCAGCCCCTCCCAGTTTTAAAGGACGGTAGTGCGAGGTTGTTGTGCATTAAAGTTGTTTTTGAGTAGGAGCAACCAAGGAGTCAGAAAGAACAAGGTTTTTGTCAAAAGCTCTGGCACTAGGAACCGTCCGTTAAATAAACGGCCACAGTCTGTGAAATAAAATTGGCGAACTTCAACACGAGAGGTATTCTGTGGGCATGGAAATTTGAATCACCTAAATTATTTTTGGCAGCGCAGCAACTTCATCTTGCCTTTCAAAAGTCACTATGTTGGAACCGGGGCCACTGGGTCAGTTGGTGAAAGTGGAGGGTGTTGAGGACAGGATTTGAAGTAGCAGTGAAACTAGCCTAGGTGTAGCAAGAACAGCCAGGCTTGGGAAGCTTTGTAACTTTGGACTGTGTGCTTGAACAGTTGGCATTGTGCGCCATAAGCCTGGAAAAACCAGGCCAGGGAAAGATGACAGCAATACTGCTCCTTGGTTAAATTCCTGGTGAGTCCTTTCAGGAGGCCGGTCTGCCACAGCTGTGTTTTCTTTTCCTTAAGTTTTTGTGTTGATGTCCTTTCCTGCAATATAATTTGATTATATTCTTTCCCTCCCCCAGTTCCAAGATCCTACCTGCCTTCTTACCCACCCAACTTCATGTTTTCTCTCTTTCTCCCCTTCAAAAAGAAACAGACAAAAAAAAAAAAAAATCAGAATCAATTAAACAGACTTAAAAAAAAACCAAACAAACCAAAACCCAGTAAGACAAAAGTACTTAAAACCAAACGCCCACAAAACAAGCAAACAAACAAACTCAAAAACCGGAAAGTGTGGAGTCTGTTTTGTGTTGGCCAAACTACCCCGTGGAGTATGGCTGATACTCCTGGTAACACTACATTTTTCCTCTGCCAGCAGGTGATATTCTCAAGTACCTTCTTGGGTAGGGGTGGGACTTTTTCTCCACGGGGATTTCATCTGGTCTGAACCTGTGCAGGTCTTGTGCATGCTACCTGTCTCCTTGAATTCTTCTGTATATTGGTCCTGCTGGGTCTCCAGGACTCTGTTTTCTTGGAGTCGTGTATCACCTGTGGCTCTTACCATCTTTTCTCCTCCTCTACATAGATCCCTAAGTCCCAAGGGCAGGGATTTGATAAAAGACATCACATTTACAGCTGAGTGCTCTTTTAAGAATCACATGATTTTTTCTTCCCCTTCAGCATAGTAGTGCTTTCAGCAGATGCATATTTAAAGTCAGTTTCCATAGTGACATCTGGTGGTGGCTTTGCAATCCCATGAAGCATGTTAGGAATGATAAATAGGTTTAGCTAATGGTTTCAGATTTCCAGCTTTTTTTCTTTCTTTTTTTTTTTTTTTCTTTTTCTCTTTCTTCAGATTGTTCGACCTTATTAGCAGCCTTTTTGAGAATGTCTTTATTGTAGTCTCAGGTTAGAAAGTTGGGTACTTACGGCTTCTGTAATACTTCATTAAAGTAAAGGAACAATTCCTGATTATACCACACTGCTGGGCAGCACACAGAACAAGCATGCCTGAACCTGTCTTCTTATATAGCATGTCCATCATAGCAAGTCTCCCTGATCATCCTGTTTGGCTCTCACATTCCTCATGAGATAAGAAACCGGCAACTTTCTTGTTCCTCTTTGTTTTTTCTGAGTTTTACTTCTGCATCTGTCTGGAGAGTTCTCTAGAAGGCAGGGTTGACACTCTGGCCTTATCTATCCTCTAGTTGCACACTGTTACTGCTATCTAAAAAGGCAAAAGAAGGAGGAAGGCATTGTGGGCTTGTACCTATAATCCCAGCACCTGGGGTGCAGAAGCAGGAGATTCTGTTTCATAGCAACCATTTTTTTTTTTTAAAGCGAAGAAATGAAAGATTAAAAAATATAACTGGGAACAGAGAGAACTGAAAAAAAACAACAACAGGTTGTTGGAAACAGAATGCAAACTCTAGGATAAAGATTCTCATTTTTTTGTGTTAAATAAATCTTTATAAACTGTAGATTTTATTTGTTTCTTATTTTTCACAAAAGAATGAGTTTGTAACTTCTTGTACAAAAAAAGTTATTACTGGTTATCGATAATTGAAAGTTGACTCACAGGAAAGAGAGTTAAGAAGAATAGGAGTAGAATTTTAAGAATGGGCACAGTTGTCTGATTCATGTGCAGTGATGGCTTGGAACCTTCAGTTTTATTTGTATGTGTGTGTTTTTTGTTTTTTGTTTTTTGTTTTTTTTTTTTTCCTGTGCATTTTGGTAGCTTTAGGAAGTACTGGTTATAGGGATAAGGACTCAGAGTGACTCAAAGAATAAGCATTATTCCTACTCATACTTCTAGATGGCTGCTGTGTGGGTTATTTTAGAAACGAGGCTTTCTCTAAAGAATGGTCTGCATTCCTATGTACCCCTGATTTGATTAAGGAAGTGTGTCAGTATGAGTTGCTGTGCAGCCCATGACTTCCTGCCATAGTAAAGTGGGCATCTCGCTCCTTACTCTTAGTCTTTTAATTAATATTTGATGCAACCCTGATTTTTAAAGCTGGGGAAAACCACCTTGTTTCATTTTCAACCATTCTGTACATCTAGCTATTCTCCTTATCTTAGCTAGGAGTTCATAGTAAGGATTCACTTTAAGAGAAACAATGGCTCCTGTCCCAGTTGCCCCGTTGGTTGGGGAGAGAACCCACCGTCAGCAGACAGCTGCAGAGATGAGACTATTTAAAAAAATGTGAAGGCAAATACATAACCTGTTATCCCTCATAACATGCTTGTATTTTATCTGTCCCCTTAAAGCCGCTGTATTTGAAGGGATATATAATCTTCACCTCAGTGTTGACTTTAGCAAAGTGCATGGGATGTGAAGCCTGTCTTGTCGTTGGGGGTATCACACGACGATGTTTTTATCCTCTGATTATTGTGCCTGGAATAGACCTGACCAGGAACTGTGCTGGCACTGAGTTCAAATGAATTCCGCCCTTTACTGTGGCCCTGGGAAAGTTCCTCATGCCTGAGTTCTTCATCGTGAAGTAAGGACAATAGCACCACTAGAGGAGGCGGGTCAGAAAAGATGAAACAGGACAATGCAGGACTACCATGAAGCCTGGTGTAGTGAGAACCCAGAACGAATTGTTTATTTAATTGCCGTTGCTTTATGAGCTTATAATTACACTGAGAAGACTACGACAAAAATAAAAGATAGCAGCATGAAGTATCTGATGGTTAGAAGTGAGACGCAGGGGGTAAAATCACCATGTGTCTGTCTGCTTGACATATTCTAATAATACTTCACTTGTCCAATGGATTTAATTGCATTCTAATGGAGTAGCAGCACGGGAGAGAAGCATACGTGCCTTCATTTTGTTAATATGTAATCCCTGTTGGGGAAACAGCCCATGTCTCTGACTTCCTCGGGTAAAATGATGGCTGCAACGAGCAAGAGAAAAATAGAAAGGATGTGTTTGTTCAAGATGCAAACAGTTACACTTTGCCAATTTAGCCAATTATTGAGTATATGGAGATTGTGGTTGGGTTCGAGAAAAAGAGGACTCATTTTAGGTGTAATCAATTGTTAATCATAAGTGGCCGTAAACACTTATTTTAAGGTAGTTCACTTAACATTTAGTTATTCTTTATTATGTTTTTCTGATATCATTCCCAGATAAGCAAGGACTTAAAATTAAGTAACCCTAAATACAAGTACTTTATTAACCATAGTTAATAACAGTGTATTGTGTCTGAAAATTGATGAGTAGGTATTAACTATTCACACACACACACACACACACACACAAACACACACACGATGGGGGTTGGCAACTATAGGAGGAGGTGATACATTGTTGATTAGCTCAGGGGACCCTTCCATATTTCAAGATGCTGTGTTGCATACAGTTGAAGAGGTGTTTTTTTTTTTTTTAATATTTTAAATACATAATGTGGGTTAGTGGTAAAAATAAATACTACTTTATTGCTGGACATAGGGGACCTTGGCTTTTGTATTTTGCGTCAGATGGGGACCTTTAGTGATCCCGAAGTTGGAGGATTTCTGAAGTGCAGCCAGGTGCATGGTTTTTGAACGTTGAGGGTGTCATCAGTTTATAGTGATCAATCATTCTGGGAGCCAAAAGTCAAATTATGTCCTTAAATAAAAGGCGACATTTGTTTGCTTAAGAGAATTGATATTTTCACTTCCAATCACTTTGTTGTTGGGTTCGTAGGGAGAGAGGGGAAATTCTGAAATTCATAAAGTTTTAATGCATTTCCATGACTAAACCAGACTACACCAGTCCTCTTGATTCTTTTTCTTAGCAGTCATACGCTACATGTTCTTTCTTACCAGTTCTCTCAATAAAAACATGCATCCTCGTTTGGGTCTCAATGGAGGAGACTCCATATCCCAGCTCCAGCCAAGATACTTGGACAGTCTACTCATAAAGTGCATGTTTGTTGTGTTTCATATAGAAGGAGCCACAAACACCGTGAGCAGCTAGGGAAGATAATCCCTTGCTTTAGAGCATAGCTGGGAGAATTTATGTTTTTATAACATACTGCTTGTCTGTTTGCTTAAGATGGTTAAAGCTGTTAAGAAGTTTAGCATGTAAGAGACCTGAGCAATCTCTTATGCTAGACTTGCAGATTTTTCCTATTTTGTCTTCTTAGCAGTTTTTAGAGGATTTGGGTAGCCTCACCCAGACATCTAGAGGAATGTTACTTGCGGTCTCTGTTCCTGGGCTGTGGCTTAAGGAGTGGGACTGAGGCCGTGGGGCTGAGCCCTGACTCTGGTTTGTCTTTGGTTTCCTGCTTAATCTCTGTGAAACTCAACACATTTCAACTAGCCATAAATTTCATCTCTGGAAAACAGAACATTGGCCCATGAGATGATCTCTTAGGGCCTATTGCCTGGTTTATTTTCAGATTTAGGTCATATAAGTAGTCTGCTTGACACTAGTAATTATAAATACTTATAAAGTCTATGTTTTATGCTACATATTTCATTATTACATTGGTATTAGCTCATTTGTTTAGCCACTAAGGAGCATGCAGATATCTCCATTCTGCAGGCAGGGAAACTGAGGCACAAGAGGTTAATTGATTGCTGAAGTTCATGCATCTAGTTAGCAGCACCAGCAAATGAGTTAATCTCGGGCACTTTCTCCAAGTGGCATCTTGTGCTTGTCATTAACTCCCTTCCTTGGCTGCTTCTTTCTCTGCAGGTGTCATAGAGACTTCAGATCGACTGGACAGAGAGTCGACGCCCCACTACTGGCTCACAGTCTATGCCACGGATCAGGGTGTGGTGCCCCTGTCCTCCTTCATAGAGGTCTACATAGAGGTTGAGGATGTCAATGACAACGCACCGCAGACTTCAGAGCCTGTGTATTACCCAGAGATAATGGAAAATTCACCCAAGGATGTGTCTGTGGTCCGTATTGAGGCCTTCGACCCAGATTCCAGCTCCAGCGACAAGCTGACGTACAAAATTACCAGCGGGAATCCACAGGGATTCTTCTCAATACATCCTAAAACAGGTATGTCAGTGCTCTCAAGCGGGCCTGTGTGTGTGAGTACACTCTCCCAGCGTTAGCCTTTTTTTTTGTTGACAACATTTCTTTGGTTTGGTAAGCCCCCCTCCCCCCTTTTCTTTTCAGAGCAAGTTTTTAATTGTGGATGAAATTTAATCTAAACATGTGTCTACCTCTTTGGGCTTACTATATATGGCTGGTTTATGATTTTGCTCCATAGTAAAGCTTTGCGCTCTGGGTTTAAAGCAGTTGTCATTATTTTAATAGTAGTTCAGTGATAATACAATAAACCCAGAGCAAATTTGGCTGCTAGGTATCTGAATTTTTATAATGGTGCATTTGTGTGTGTGTGTGTGTGTGTGTGTACACGTAAAGAATATTAGATTTTATTTCACACTTCATTACTCTGTAAGTGCTATTTTGAGTTTTTCCCAGCACTCTGACTGTAGGTAACAGAATCAGGGCTAAGCTACTCTAGGGTAGAAAGCCATTGCTGTAGGAAAACCATTTCCTACTCCAGCCATGACCTTCTATTTTCCCCTCTCAAAGTCTGTGGCCCCACCTGAGCTGAAGAGAACAGCTTAATGCTTAAGAGCATGTGATCTCTGGCTGAGGACCCAAGTTCATTTCCCAGAACCCCCTTTGGTAGCTCTCCATCTTTTGTAACTTCAGCTTCAGGGAATCGAATCCTCTGGTCTCTGTGGTACTTGCACTCATATATACAACTTCATATACAGGTGTACACACATATGCTTATGAATAAAGAAATGGCCCTCTGCTTTTTAGAAGCGTCACTCCATGACCAGCTGTCTCCTGGATCCTGTGAGCCCCACAGTCTCTGCTCTTCCACATTTTATAATGTGTTTTATTCTGTTCTTGGTTCTTAGACCTCTTTATTACACACAAGAGATTATCAATGTAGCTATCTTGCATAGTGAGCACACAGCTCTTGCTTGTTCTATGAAAACTTAAAATTGCTATTATTGTTAATCAGTTAAAACAACTACTGTATGACCTTGAAAGGATACTTTTCTTTGTAGGAAAATGAAATTGATTAGCCTAGTAACTACTGGCCTTAAAAATGGTGTGTGCTTCTTCCATCGTTGTTGGCAGCGTGTGATGAACCTGGCATCTTAAAAGACACCAAGATTTATTTAGCTGTTCTCATACCTGTCTTAACCTTCATTCACATGTCGAAAAGCTAAAAGCTAAAATTTTGTTATCATTTCTCCTCCCCATCTCATTCTTATTTCTTACTTTGTTTCATTGAATTTAAAAGAAGGAAATCTTAAGAGGTGCCTGAGTTCTAAGTTTCTGTAGGGAGCTCCCATATTTAGCTACCCATGGAGGTTCTGAAGGTATGCTGGTCTTGATCTCTTGAAAAATGTGTTTAAGAGCTGGTGATACGACTTACTGACCAACATTTGCCTGACGTGTGGAGCCCTAGGTTCTATTGTGTGTGTGTGTGTGTTTGTGTTGGGGGTAGGGGGGGTCAGTAAATTGTACAACTCTTCTCAGCATATTTCAGCCTAACATAAAGACTTATTTTTTCTTTCATAATTGAGTGACTTAAAGATTTATTTTCAGTGTTTCATAAGTTGTTTGTTTGTTTAGGAATAATTATACTCTAGCTTTTGGGACACAAATTCTGGTCTACTTTGGATTCTTAGAAAAGTAACAATTATCAAGACTGATTGAACCTTAAAGTGTATAGAGAAGTGTATAGAGAAATTTATAGCATCTGAGAGTGTTCTCTTTTTAGGAGCTTTGAAGGTAGCGTGGTGAACTTGGAGCCTAAGAAGTGGCTGGGCCGTGCCGAGTTTCAGGCAGCCTCTAGCAAAAGACTTGTTTTCCCAGTGTAATATGTTCTGCTTTTGCTGTATAACTAGGTTCTACTGTTGTTGTGAAAGCAAATAAAAGGTATTCAAAACCTAAGAGTCAGGAACTTAGAACACATCACCAGCTATAAAAGAAGAAATGTTTAAGTTTAAACTAATTTCAGAGGAGGGTTTAGCCTGAACTGAAGGGGTGGTCCCAGAAAAAGAAAGAAGTCTAGAGGTGATAACAAAAGAATTCAACCAGCTCTGCTTAAAACTGTTTAATGGATTAGACTTCCAGAATGTTTCCATCTTATGCCTTCAGAGCCTTTTCTAGATTAGATTAACTCCCTTGTGAAGGGACAGGAAAACAAGCAGTAAATGTGTGTCCATTATCTGAGTAAATACCACAGGTCTGGGCATAATTAATAGGAGAAAGAAAGTTAAAATTGTCTAGGTGAGGTCTCAGGAATAATGGCGCCAGTGTCCTCCTGTCCTGTAGAATGGGCCCTTGTCCAGCCTTGCCTTCTCTTTGAGTTTCTCCTTTGTGGTTCTTAGGAAATGATGCCTGCAGGCCTCTGCACTCTTCCTTATCTTCTGCATGACTACACACCCTCTAGGAGTTCAGTGAGCTTTCACCCCCGGGTGAGAGGCACCATGTTCCCTGCTGGCAAGACAGCAGGGGAAAATGCATCAGTCTCCAAGCGGGTTGTTTTTTTACGGCTTGAAGGCAGATAGGAGTGGAAGGGGCTGTTTGCTGAGAAGTGTGTTACAGACTATGGTTAGTTCAGAGAGTTGCACAAATCACTATGTCTTTAAATTTCCCAAAATAGCCATGCTTTAGCAAACATGTTGTTAGGAAAATGTAGTAAGTACAGTCTCGTGAGGTATGTCTCCAAATGGTTCTGTTCTCTCAACTCAGTAGAGGATCTAGGCGGGAGCCTCAGGGCCCAAGAGGTATTAATAGGCGCCTCGCCCCCTGAATCCAAACAGCAGACACTGAGTTTTAAGAGGTGGTTTGTTAAATTGGAGCTGGTGAAAGACAATCTGCAAGAAGAAAGTTCTTGTGATTTACTGACCCGGAACACCACCTGGAGACCTTAAATCAGAGTCCCTAGTAATTAACGCCGAAGGAGAAAATCACTCGGCTGGAAAAGGAGATGTGGCCATAGTTAGGCTTTTCTCTTGGGACCATGGAGGAAACAGACATGAGGGCGTTAGGCTTTAGGATTAGGGTCGAGCGAGCGACGCTCATTACAGTTAGTTTCTTCTGGAGTCCTCAGAGTCCTTTGTGGAAAGTGCGCCGCAGCCTGTTTTTCTCTGCACGTTCAAGTTGGTTGTTTAATGTATAGACGGCAACCAAGATTTTAGTGGATTCATACAGCAGTGCATTTCCTTTGGGTCAACAACTGTAAGGTGAAATGTGTGTTTGCTTCCCAGTGATTATTGTAAATTGACTACAGAAAGCCTGGCATTGGAAGTGTCTATTTGGATATGAAGTACTTTCTGATTTTACACTGCAGATGCTGCAGATGTGAAGGAGCACGGGGAAGGGCGTGCGTGACGGACGCCGCGTGACGCAGCCTGTGATGAAGATGTTTGCAGTAACTGGGAACAGACTGTCAGTGTAGGGGCTGTCAGGAACTAGAAGCTCTAGGAAGAGCTGTTGGGTTGGTTTTTGAAGGCGGGGGAAGCAGGTGGAGTGAAAAAGACAGGGTGAGGTAAGGGGGTGGCAGCTTGGCCCCTTGGAACTGGAGGGAGGACTGAAGACCCTGTTCATGTTCGTGGATGATCACTTATTTCCCAGACTCTGTATAAAGTCCCTATAACATTTTGTATACATTTAAATTACCTCCTCGTAGTCATCTTGTAAATGGAGAAAACATCCCAATATTGTCTTGACAAAAATACATATTTTTAAAATAATTTTACAAATTTTGGTCTCCTAGCGGCAGGCTTGAATGAACTCTTTTTAGTATCTTCCAGTGTTTAATTATGGTACTGGAGCTCTTTCTACATTTCAGGCAGTTGTTAGTATACTAATTATAAGTAGGATTTGGTGAGATTTTTCTTTGAGGGCACTTCTGTTAACAGAGTAAATTTCAGTACCTTTTTGTTGCTTTTGTTTGGTTATAGCCAATATCAGTTAGGGGCAGTTTGCTTCTTTTAACATAAATTGTGCCTTCGCCCAAGGCAGGACAGAGACAGGAACATAGATATTTTATTGTTTGGAGCCTTGACACTGCCTGCTCACGCAAGCAGAAGCATCATAGTTCTGTGGTATGCCAAGGACAGAGGAGGAGCCCCAGACAAGAGACCAGTGTGAGCTTTCCATCCTTCAGTATCCTCCAGTAACCCTCGGAAATGGACTCCACCTGGGCCTAGCGTATGTCTTTGGGTTATCAGCTTTGAGAATTGCTACACAACTCACAGTGGCCAGATAATTTTGAAGGTTACTCTTGAGGCGTGTGCCGGCTTCAGAAAAGACCAAGGCTTATTCTCAGCATATTTGTTATCTTCCAGGGTTTTGATACAAAGTAAATCTTTTTTACTTTTAAAAGCTCCCTGGGGTATAATTAGCACAAGGTAGATCACACATATTGAGAGCCTGAAGTTCACTAAGTCTTGACATTTATCTGTACCTGACGTTTGTCATAACCATCACTCTAAAAAATTACCTCCCGGTTTCCTGCAGTCCCTCTCACCATTCCCATCCCTAGGTGACCTCTGGTCTGCCCCATCATTATATTAGTTATTATTAGTTTATAATATAATTCTATTAGTTTATGTTAGTTATATATGAATTTGTCCTTAGAGTTTCACATAGGTGGGCTGACCGGGTGTAACCTTTTTAGTGGTGGGAGGCAGGGTTCTGTACTTTAACATGTTTGTTTGAGGTTTAGGCATGATGCAGCTCTGTATGAGTCTTAAGTCCCTCTGTATTTCTTAGGCAGATACAGTTTATCCATTAAGTAACTCATGGACGCATATTTGTTACCATGTTTGGTTGTAGGAAATAGTGCTGTCATTAACATTTAGTCCTCAGGAGGTCATGTAGTTCTCTTTCTCCTGCTTTTCATGTAGGAATGAATATGAAAACCTTCAAGACAGCTCATCAAGACTTTTTTTTTTCCTCCCAACATCTAGTGTCTTATAAACTGTTACTTTGTCTATTTTACTTATTTGTGGTATCTTTAAATATAACTCTGGCCTCTTGATGCAGATAGGGAAGTTCAGTTATTTTTTTTAAATATTTATTCTCTGGTCTATAAAGTGAGTCCAGGATAGCCAAGGCTACACAGAGAAACCCTGTCTCAAAAATATATATCCAGTTTTAGATATGCAATAAAATAGTGTCTACTCCTCCCCCCAAAAAAGCTTTATTAAAGGAATACTGGATAGTTCCAACAAAGAAGTGTGTATGTGGGGTGTTTAAATAATAAAAATGGAATTTGCAGATTAATTTTAGATATAAATTTGTTAGTATTATATGTTTCTGGACCTGGTAGAAAAACAAATTAAGAGTTCCCTTTCTGTCTCTCATAATGACCATTTATTAATGGGCTTCTGTGCCTACCAGCATTGGAATGTACATGTGTTGTGATGATGAAGATGGTTGTGATGTCTACAGACATGCCATATACTTACTTCCTTAAGTAGTCGATTCACATGGTGCAGAATTCAGAGGGCACAGAAAGATCCCCAGTGGAAACTTTGACTTTTGCATAACTTCTTAATTCCCATGCAGTTAGTGTCTTAACTGCATGCTCCCTTTACTTTATTGTTGCTCTGGCATCTGGGGCTTTTCTGGGGCTGGAGATAGAGAAAGACAGAACAGTTGCCTTTCGTAGGCAAGCTAACTCTCTTAGGGTTTCCATTGCTTTGATGAAACACCATCAGCAAAAGCAGCTTGGGGAGAAAAGGGTTTATTTCACTCATAGTTCCATGTAATAGTTTATCATCAAAAGCAGTGAGGGCAGGAACTCAAACAGGGCAGGAACCTGGAGGCAGGAGCTGAGGAGCTGATGCAGAGGCCATGGAAGGGTGCTGCCTGTCTTGCTCATTATGGCTGGCTCAGCCTGCACCTGGACCCTCCCTCATCAATCAGGAATTAACAAAAGGTGCCTGATCTCATGGAGGCATTTTCTTCATAGAGTCTGCCTCCTCTCTGATGACTCTACCTTGCGTCAGATTGATGTAAAACCAGCCAGTACACTAACCAACCCTGAGCCCATGCTTGTACTCCTCCTCTGTTTTGCTGAGTCACCATCTTGTCTTGCCCTATTCCTTTGATGGAATCTTCCCAGATTGCTAGGGCTAGCCTCTGCTCTGAGCTGCTTGATGTTATCTAACCACCCAACCCCAGGGTCCTTTGCTTCACCTTATCTATCCTTTTTTTAAAGGACAGCAGCAGTGAACGCTCTTGGGCATGTTTCCCTAGCATCCTTTCTGCCTCTCCACTTGGCCCAGTGCTTTCCCATGTTGCCCTGCTTAAGGAATATGCAGACGGACTTTAGCAACAGACTTGTCTTTGGGGTTTTCCACAGAGAACAGTAATGCAGTCTGCATTTCCAAACACAGAGGTGACTGCTTACACTTCTTTTCACTCTTAGGTGAGCAAGGTAAAGTGCTTGTTATTTTGTTTTCATCTTTTTATGCAGGAGTTAATAACCTGTACCCACTGATAACACATGTTCCTTTAGTTCTTCCCTTAGGTGCTACGCTTAGAAAACAAAAAAAACAAAAAACCCTGTTAGCATAGTTATTGATGGACTCAGTGCATTATTTTTATTTGCCTGTGGATGTGTATGCACACATCCACTTTTCTCTGCCCATTTCGTTGGCTTTTATCTCCTAGTAAATGCATTGCCTTTTACTAATTTTCATTCATTGCTCTCCTTCTTCCTGTCTGGGAAGAAACATAGGAAGAATTTTATTTTGTGGCCACACTAAATAGGAACAGAAATGGGTAGCAAGCAGAAGCAGGGCATCTTTGGTTTGACAGGTGTGACCTATTAGCAGGCACCATTTTAACTCACTTTCTCCATCAGCTGCATTGTTTACTTCTGTCCACTTGAGATTTAAAAATGGTTCTGAAATTTCATGGTGCACCCCTCCCCGTTTTGGGCAGTAATAAGGATTGACTTCAAAGACCTGGGTATGCTAGGCAAACGCTTTATCTACCACTGAGCTACAGGCCCAGCCTAAACCGCACGGGTTAGGTTGAGGTCATTTTTTGATCAGTTTAGGCTTTTCTAAGAGCCGCTGGTGCTCTTTCATTGTGCTCCTCATTGTCTTTGAGAGCTGAGCTTCGAGGACACAGCCAGAGAGTGAACAGCAAACCCTGTTTTCTTCTTTTTTTTTTTTTCCTGCTTTTCTGTTGTTTCCTTTTAACTTTCTAACCCTTCTGGGTCTCTGACTCATTTTACCCTTCATTCTGAGCGCAAGCCACACCCTTGCCTCTGTGCTTTGTACTTTGCCTTTTGCAATCAACTTTCACCCACTTAAATCTTCATAGGGACCTTGTGAGAAGAGCAGAGAGACTCCAAACACTTTTTCCACTTTACAAATAATTACATGACTTCAGAGAGGTCAAGACCACCCAGTAGCCCAAGCCACAGGGATGAATTTCCTCACTGCAGCTTCTTGGTACAGTGTCTTGGATGTGTGAGTGTGGCTTTGCAGCTGTTATTATGTGTCTTAAAGAATGCTGTGTCATGTAAATGTTACTTTTAGTCCGATACTGTTTCTGTGGCAATTTTCACATTAAAAACCACCCTGCTCTTAAATGACAGGATGTTTAAGCTTGCTGTCATGAACTATGTGCTGCAGGAATTTTTTTATAAAAGGCTACAAAAGTTTTCAGGTCACTAAGGTGTCCAGGGTCTGTTACATCCATTCAGCCCAACTGTCCTGACACAGAATCTAAGCAGCATCTAGAAATGAAGGAGTATGCCCAATGACACAAGGAACTTTTAAGTTTGCATAGTTTTCAGTATCACAGAATGTTTGTGTTCAACTTTATACAAGCCAAGCAGTAGTCTCCTGCTTCATATATGTTATACTTAACAGTAGAAATAGTTAATGTGTGGATTTTTTTTTTCTTTTGAAATGGAAGTAGCTATTTAAATGAAACTAAACTATTTAAATTAAAAAGATGCAACTTTGTCCATTTCTGCCAACAAGAGTGCCTGGAAGGTTGAACTTGAGTGTTGCCTCTCTAGGCTCTTAGTAATTTAAATTACAAGTGGAATATTTGTTATCAAGATCACATTTTTGAGATTTAGCAAGCTCATGTTTTAGAAGTGTATCTTAAACTACTAAATAGTCCTTTTCTCCTTTAAGAAACATTTTTTTTTCTTACTTGACGATAAAATATGCCTAAATTTTTGATGTTTTTTTGTCCTTGTACTTGCTGGCATATCTTATTAAAAATAACCAAATCTGCAAATGTCAGCTCACACGTTTGCTTCTGGTTTTTGGTGGACTTTCACTATTTCTTCCGTTGTTCTTTTCACAACTTTGTCTAGGACTGAGTTGTTCACACTCAAATGACTATAAATTTGTTATGCTTTTTAGAGAACGCCAATATGTTAGCCTTTTTAAAAATTTCCTTGTCTACATGTAGACTAGCATATTTAATATAGAACTGTCTATGTTGGGTATAAATGATGGTGTGATTGTTCAATATAAGATTACAGATAGATTTCGTGAAGATATAGGATATTTACATTTAGTAATCCATAAAGCATTCTAAAGGTCACAGAATATTACAGCGGCTAGGAGATACAACTGGGCATTTATCCATGTTCTCGCCCCATGCTCCTTTATTAATGAGTCTTATATTATCAAGTAATGAGGTAATAAGAAAATGCATTTTATTGTGCATTTTATTGTGGCTGGAAAGGAGACCTAACAAAGTGCAATAGGATGTAGCTACAGCTGCAAACAACTTCCAAGTGTTTCCGGTAACATTTGATAGCTCTCGAAAGGAAGGAAATGAAGGGCCACTCACTCCACAATGGCAGGAATTCATTAACAAAAAACCAAAACAAAATTTCACCTGTGTGTATTTTTAAGGACTGTAGATTTTTTAACCCATTTTTTACACTAGTTTTTATTTTATAATAAAATGTATTATCTCCTAAGGTCTAAAAAGTCAAGTTTTATTCCCTGCCTTTTCTGGTGACATGTCTTTCTTCATCAGATCTGTTTTCATTGAATCCTTAAGATCAGTTGAATTAAGGAGAATTCTGCTTTTCTATTTCCCTGAATGTCAGTGACATGTAATACTACATATAAGATTTGACATTTAAAATGCTTAAGTTGAGGTTTGCCGATACTGACCTTACAGTAGGTTGGGTTACCTTTCTTCCTTCCCTCCGTCTCTCCCTCTTTCCCTTTTCTCTTCCTTTCCTCCTCTACATAACTTTTGTAGAATACTAACAAGAATTAATTCAAAGTGAATTCAATTTGCCTGCTGATCTTGTGTTTTGAAACCACCAATTTCCAACAGGAAGCAGCTTGTAAGACAGATGTAAAAGCAGAAGAGAGGCCGGTGATACTGACCTCAGCCACTCCTTGAGTGGCTTTCCAATGGCTGCTTGATTAATTTTATTAGTGTTTTCTGCGGAGCTCTGAAAGTTGGAGTTAAATGAATTCCGAGCTGCCTTCCAGCCTTGACAGGCTATGAATAGAATTCCATTTTTGGCTCCAAGCCTAATCCTGCCGGCACCAGTACCGCAGTGACAAACAATAGCTGCTCAGATGGCCACAGCTGCCAAAGAGCTCCCGGCTGATTGTAGTTAGATGTGGTCTCAGAACACCACCTAAATGAAGCCGGTGCTTGCTGCCTGCAGAGGCACTGAGTTTCGGCCAGAAGTCGGAAGCTCTCCGGGAGGAGATGTTGAGTGACAGCCATAGGGGGAGCTGACCATTTGCTCAGGGGCTGCCCATGTGCTTCCAGCATGGGAAATGGGAGAAGGGCTGTCCTGCCTCGCTGTTGGTCTGAGCTAAGCAAAGACGCTGACTTCTCATTGTTAGTTCCGATCTTGCCTGTTGCTTGGTTCTGTTCCTGGCTCAAGTCCTTAAGGGCCAGGACCTTTCAGTATCCACTTATTGTATCCATAACAGAACCAAGCGAAACAGTGACTGTGGGAATGCTTCTCAAGTCCTGCTTTCCAGTTCACTGGTAAAGGGCTTTAAAAGTCAGCCAGTTGGAATGGCTCTGCTTTTCACGTGCCCTCTTTCACATCCGTTGCTCGTCTGTCCTCCTCCCATACTCCGGTCTTCACAGCGGCTACAGGTGGCTTCATTCAAAGACCATTTTTATTTCATTAGAGCTGCTTGGTACAAATACGCAGGCTGGAATGTTCATGGAGAAGATGCTCACACAGTCATGTGTGACATGGGATCTTGTATTTGTTTTTTTTTCCCTCATCTTCCCTATGAACATAGTTTCTGAGGTCCTTTGGCAGCATAACTGATGCTAATTGTATTTCAACATTAATACCATGGAGGCAAGAAGAAGCTTGCTTAGCAGTGCAGGGTTTGAGATGCATAAGGTTCTATCTAGAACACTACCTTCAAATGCTGCCCTTTTTCTATTGATAATTAATTTGAAAGTAAAAAACGGGTATCAGTGTATGCGAGGAATGAAGGGATGGCTAAAGTAAAAAAAGATAGGTTTGTCAGTGCAGGGAGAGTAACTGTATTTTTTGACCAGACAGGATATATTGTCTTGTTAGTTTTGGATACATTGTCTTGATTGATCTCATTGGACCTTTAGTGTCACTTGTTAAGTGAACTCTTGAGAATGTAAAAAGAGTTGTTTTGATTTTATCTTGATCCCCACAACTTCATAGCCAAGTCTTTCTGTATCAGAGGCATTAAAGAAATATTTATAATTGTTATTAGTAATGCTACTGAAAAAATAGTTAGCAAGTCACTTCTTAGAGTGGAGGAAAGTATGAGAAATACTTTCAAAGAGAATGGATGAACAACTTATGACATGCTGATAATGTAAAAAAATCCAACTTGAGGTTAATGAAATTGTATATATTAAGTGCATAATTTTCTCTAGCAGTTGTACCTCAATATGAAGCTTATTAATTTTTAAAATGTATTAGTTTCCCAGGGCTACTATAACAGACCAGAGCAAAGTGAGTAGAGTCTGAAGATAGGTGCCTGTGGGCCACTCTCCTCTGAAGTCCTTCTGTGGTTTGGGGGCATCACTTAAAATTGTCTCTCTGGCTTTAGGACCTTCTTCCCTGTGTTCTTCAGTCTCGAATCTCCTCTTCAGAGGCCACTTCTGAATGAATTCAGAGCGTTCTCAAAGTCAAGATGCTGTCATCCAAACGTCGTTAGTTCCAACTTCAGAGGCCTTTGTTCTACAGAGGTCACATTTCCATGTTCCAGGCTAGATGGACCTTTTGGCTGGGGCTTGCCATTCTGCTCATCATAGAAGGCATTTACCCAAAATAAATAAAAATGAGCTGTGAGGTAGACATTTGCAGTGCTTTAGTCTTATACAGTTGGGAAATTCCTTTCATTTAGCTTACGCTCTGTAGGGTTTGACACATTTGGCAAGAGGATTCTGGATGTTAAAGTCACTTTTGGGAACAGAGCCTTCAGAGTAGCTCTTTGGACGTCATTTCAAGTATTTTCGGCATTGTTGTCCCTCTCATATATCATGATTCATATTATATTTTTCAGTGGTAGCTTAAAGAAGTAGGTATACTTTGTGTCCAGATGTGGCTGGTAGTAATTTTTACAGTGACTGAAACAGAATTTATTAAACTAAGAAAGTAGGGGCTTGTTTTGTTTAGTTTACACTAAAAAGGACTATCATGGTCTGTAACTCGGAGATCACCAGAGCACCTTCCCGAGTGCTTCAGACATACAGCTTGTCAATGAGTGTGTCCCCAAAAGGAACAAAGTGAAAGCAGCTCTACCAGCTGCTTTTCCTGTAGCCAGCTCAACTTTCTCTACCTATCGTAAGACAATAGAGCATATGACAACTCTTTATGTTAGCCATGTTAAGTCCAGACAAGTACAAGCAGCTTGATTATATAGTTAGACAAGGAGCATGGCGTACCATTTGGAGTTCCACAGGTTATTACACTGTTTCTGTTTGGTCAGTGACATGTCTTGAGTTAGGAACCAGTCAGGGGCCCACATTGTCCCCTCATTTGCAAGTATTCTGTTGAGTCACTAGGAGAGGTGTCCTTCTAATCAAGCGCAGCTGTTGGCCGAGCAGCCAGCCTGGGTCAGGCCTCCTGAGTAGCTGTCGGGGAGTGATCTGGAGGTCTGTAAGTCTTAGCTTGCTTGCTGTGGATTCTTCTAAATTGCCTGGAGCTGTCCTTACTTGCCTCCTGAAGAAGTTTGTAGCTTTCGCAAAACCTTGGTTCAGTATGCCTAGTGGACAGAGAGCTCTCCCTCAAGGCACCTTTGTAATAAAGCAGCTGAGTTGCCCTGATAACAGCTTTGCTGCTCTCCCTAGGTGTTAACTTGCTAACAGGCACAAGGGAAGAATCTGTGACAGCTGTCAATCAAAAGGTCATATCTTCCGGCCATTCTACAGCTTGTCTTATTTGAAAGAGTAAACATGAAATGGTGCTTGCAGTGAAGATCCACCACCAACTTACCATCGTTAACACTGTCACGTCAGCTCCTAGACAAATACTTAGACCCCTCCGCCTCTGATCTGTCTTACCGTTGAGGGCAAAAGCTTTTTGTCTCTTTCAGAGGACCTGTTTGGGGAGGCCATTTTGACAAACACACTGAGTAATGATGCAGGCAGAATTACCTGGTTAGCTCTGAGCTGGTAAGCATTAGGACAGCATTTCTATTGTGTTGAACTTGTCAATTTTAAACCATAAGAAAAAGCCATCAAATGCAAAAAGTGTATACTGGTAGGCAAAATTAATTTTCAGAAGTTGGGTTGAACATAAAGATGTGATTTTTAGATATTAGACGATACCCAAAGTAACAGTGGTAAACTAGAATTCTTCATCACCAGCTGTGTCCTGTGAAACTTGTAAGAAGGAAGAGATATGAGAACTAGGGCATGGTGGAGTGGAATATTGGAAAACTTTGCATTTGTAAGACAGATGTTTATAGGACTTGGATTTTGACAATGAGTGTATTTTGCCACTGAATTGTATCTTTAGATTTTTAACCACAAATATATTTTAAGTATTATGTATTCACATGTTGGCATGTACTTTGAAATGAGAGACTATTTAAAGGGAGAGAAATGGCCTTTGTCTTTCTAGGTTTTTAAATTTACTCTGAAAATCCACTTTTGGGTAGCCTCACCACATTCCAGTTGTTCAGTGGCTGTGTGCCTCTAGGTGCTACTGTATTGGACAGTGTGAATTTGAGAGAATTTCAGGCTAAGAAAAACTGCCTTGGGTAGTGTTTTTTAAGGAAAAAAAAAAGCTACAGGTGCTCATATGCTATTGTAAAAAGCAAAAAAGAGGCTAAAGAAGTGGAAGAGGAAATAAAGTAATGGATTAGGTAGATTAACTGCAAATTAGGTGAAAGGGTACCCCCCAACCCCCTCGTCTTTGCCCCTTCCTGGTTTTATTCTCAAGGTAGAACAATAGAAAAATGGTTGGAAGTCAATTTCCTGCCAAGCAAGATTAATCGGGTGTACGCACACTCAGGACATGGCCCTGTAGTTCTACGGTTTTTAAATTTGAGCTACTACAGGCCCCCAGTACTTGGCCTCCATCGAAGGCCGACCTTAGTCCCATTCAGAAACCTTGGGTTTTCTTTCTCTGGCTGCTCTCATGTGTTTGTGAAGTTGTTGTTCCAACTAACTTCCTTTCTTCCCTGCCTCCCTACCACCCTCCCTCCTTCTTTGTTTCTACAAGAGCATCAGACCCCCTGCTCTTCCCATTTTCCGTGTGTGTGTGTGTGTGTGTGTGTGTGTGTGTGCGCGCGCGCGCGTGCGCGTGTGCATTCATCTGTTTGTGTGTCCCTGTCACAGGTGTGTGCAGGTGCATTTGTTTGCAGACCGACGTGAAATATACACGTGGATGTTGAGTGTCTTCTTCCCTTCTCTCTGTCTCTGTTTGTCTCTCTCTCTCCCTACCTCCCCCCTCTTGCTCGCTAGCTCGCTCGCTCTTTACTCGCTCTTTGAGATAGGGTATCTCACAGCTTTTGTTAGGCTGGCTAGCAGGTCCCTGGGGTCTGCCAGTCTCTACTCCCCGAGTGCTCAGGTTACAGCCGTGTACCACGTGCCAGCTTTTAGGAAGGTTTTGACAATAAGAACTCAGGTCTTATGATTTACTAAACTCCCAACATCTCAAGATTTTTGAACCAGAGTTAATCTTCAGAAATTGTAAAAATGGAGCTACTATCTAGTAGATAATTTAAAGGTGAAGACATAGTCCCCGAGCACTTAGTAAGCCCTGTAGCCATTAATATAATAGCCACTTGCTGTATCAGCTTGCATTACAGAGCAACCTTTCCCTAAACGTGGGTATATTTAAAAGAAAAAAAAAAGTCATAATTTAGTTAGGGATTCTTGGCAGTTCTGGCCTTGTACAGACTTGTCTGATCTTTTACACAAGCGTGGTCAGCTGTAGCTGGTTAGGGCCTGGTTGGTCTTGGATGGCCACACTTACATGTTTGGTGCTTGGCTATAGGGACAACACAGGTGCCTCCAGCCTGTAATCGATTATCCAACCAAATTCTACTGCTCTGGGACATTAGAGTTCTCAGCAAGTGCGATCTGCCTGTGCACTAGTTACCTCTGTCAAGTTCTAGTTTCTACGCTTGTTTCTCAGTGACAGGACCCTGTTTGTCAAGTCTGGGTTCTGAGTGGGCAGTACAAGGTAGTTAAACAACTGTGTAGCCACAGCTCCATCTTCACCTAGTAGGCCTTGGACAGGTGCCCGTGTGTGCTGGCACCTCTTGAAGACCTTTTTGTGAGTGATATCCCAAGCAAGGTAAAGGGTTTTAAGATTAGATTACTATTAAAACATTGTATCGAATCTGATGGAATTCTTAAAAGACTATGGATGAGTTTTAAGTTAGGCTCATCGTTTTTGGTAAGGTTTGGTGTGGTCCTTCAGTTCCACACACATTTATCAGGTAAGTTTGTAGGTACTAACTAGTGTGAAGGTAGGAAATTTGCCTGTTCTTTCAGCCCTCCCTGTAGGATTTGTATATAAAGAATGTAATGTTTTTCTAAATCAAGGATGGAAAATTTCTAGTCTTTGTCCCTCTTTTTTTTTTTCCTTCTATTTTTAACTTCAAGGTACTTGCAGAAAATGATGATAGACACACAGTTACAAAAGAAAGTATTTGCCTGTGCGTGTTTTCTACTTTTATATCTTCTCTTTCAATTTCTACTTTTTTTTTTTTTTTGGACCTACTAAAATGAATAGTGATTAATCATGACCGCTTTCTCCTCAATTAAGACTTTATAAAAATTGAAATACCATAAACACAGTAATTATGTGTTTGATGTGATGGGAAGTTAAAAATTCTCATCTGGGTCCCAGGAGAACTGACTTCTAACTGTGACCTTGTTAATGAGTTACTGGCAACCTCAGAGAAAAATTAACTTCCTCCTTTTAGCTCAGACACCTGACCTTGATCGCTGTGCTGCTTCTATTAAAGTGTGTCTTCCTGGAATTTGGAAAAACACAGCATACACATTTTTTTTTTTTTTTAATAAAGGAGATGTATAATGCCATTGCTTAGAACATTTAATGCCACTCGGGTATTAACAAGGTTAGTCACCCAGTGAATATTCAGTGTTGAAGCAGGTGTTTGTCTCGTGAGGGAGGGGGTTGGTCGAGAAGCAACAGGAAGGAGACATAAAGCAGAGTGACTAGAGGGAGGGTAAAGGTAGAATAAGTGCACAGGTCAGGGTGCAGAACGCTGCGCTGGCACCCCGGGGTGCTGACTTCTCAGTGTGCTGGGAAGGTGGAGCGCACCTCACAGAGGCGTCTGGTTGTGGAGCGCACCTCACAGAGGCGTCTGGTTGTCCTGCTGCATGAAGGACTTTTATTTTCTCTGTAGAGTTCTTGTTTGAAAATTCTGTAGTAAACACTGCTGTGCTCCACTCCTCATGCTGCACAGTGAGATGCCTATGCAAGTGAATGCTTGAGGGAGAAGGCTCTGACAGCCTTTGGTACAATTCTCTTGGTGTGAGTGTTGTGACTCTGGGAAGGCCTCATTGGCATTATTGTGTATGTTGTCTACGAAAAGTGTAAAGCGCGCACACAGAGTTTCGTACAGGACCTTGTTTTGGGTTTGTAGTTCACATTTGGATCAGTGAACATCCCTTGGTGAGGGGCATGACCCACATATGCTGTCTCCATCACTGGGTCATTAGCCCTAGGGAACTTAACAGTTGATTCCAGGCTAGGAGTTAAAGTGAGAGGAGGTGGGAGTAAACAGGAATAGACCTTGCAATTCCTTTCATTTAAATGGCATCTGCTTCCCTGAGTTAGAGCTGGGTTAGGGTGGAGGGTGAGGGGATGAGGTGTGTTTAACAGGAAGCCTGGAGGGTGTGGAAGTAATTCTAAACCTAAGCCTGTAAAAGAGATGGTTAGGTAACTTGGTTCCATATTGAATTGGCAATACAGATTGTTGGCAGTTTGTAAGCGGAGTGTAAAGTAAAATTTTGTTGGGTGCCCTTGGTGAAGGAGGACTAAGTGCCAGCAGAAGTTTGCCTGTGAGCATGCCAAGCCATTTTCTTTGCTGCCTTAGCCAGTGGTAGTGACTATCTTATGGGAACATTAGGACAATTAGGTGGAACAAATAAAAGTGATTTCCTGTCTTTCTGAACTGTTTAAAACCTCCAGTTCTTGCTATTCCGGTTTTGGAACTGTGGGTTTAAACAGGGACTGGGAGGAGGTGAGGGAGGGGCCTGCAGCTGGCTTACAAAGTGAATAAATTGTAATAAATAATAAATCAGTAAAAAAAGAAAAAAGCCCACCATTGTTGGGGAGTGTGGTTAGTAAACTTTTCATGGAACAGAGGATTAAACACTTGGTGTCACACTGGGCAGTGCTGTCCCATTGCTAGCAAACTGGAAGCATCTTCCTTGAGCCCCAGTTGTCTGTGGCCGAAATATGGGGAAAAGCCCAGTGTCCAGCGATGACATAGTCTTCTGGTTTGTGCTGCCTTATCACATTTCGGATATTACCCTGAGAGTTACTTAAACGGTCTTTAATTGCTTCTGTGAAAGTAGCTAGGATTATAGGAGAGATTTAATTATAAGGAGAGCCAGTTTTCTTTTTTTTTAAAGTGATGTTTTCATTCGTTCTTTGAGAATTTTCTATAGTGTAGTTTGACCATATTCACTTCCAGACCCTCCCACATCTACCCACGTGCACCCCCTTCCAATTTCATGTCCTTGCTTAAAAAAAAAAAAAATCCCATCAAGTCCAATTTGTGTGCTTATGGTATGAGGGACCAACCTCTGGAAAATATGGTGTACTTATAAAGGGTCACACTTAAATAAAACTCACTTTGCCTCCCCTGGAAGCCATTAATTGTCAGTACCATGAGGTACGTGGTACGTGCTCATGAGCCCTTCCCTGTTTCATCCTGGAGTATCAGCTGGCTTGGTAAGGTGCAGACAACCACAGCTGTAACGCTAAGTTCTGATAGAGTGAACTATTTTCCTTGCAGTGTTGGGAAGAAGGAATGCCCCAGCACCCACCTGGCTAAGTAGACTCCACCTGATTTCAGGGCTAGTTTTTATGCCACTCCAGTGCATCTGACCCTGCTGGTGCCCGCTATGCAGGGTGCTGTGTATGTGTGTGTGTGTGTGTGTGTGTGTGTGTGTGTACACACAGGACACTTTAGTGAAGTGGTGCCCAACCTGAGGGTCTCAGACCCTTCGGGGAGTTGATGACCCTTTCATGGGCATCGGTTAAAGCCATCAGAAAGCATAGATGTTTATATCACATTTCATAACAGTAGCAAACTTAGAGTTATGAAGTAGCAATGAAAATAGTTTGATGGTTGGGGGTCACCACAGCATGAAGAACTATGTTAAAGAGTCACAGCATTGGAAGGCTGAGAACCAGTGCTCTAGTGGTTGGTTAGTGGAATTCACTTTAGTGAAGCATTCAAATGTATTTTAACAATTTTTTCAGTCTTCTAGCTTATGCCATATGTTCACATATCAAGACATTGAGATTAAAGTTTGAGAGGGAGCTTGACATTTTATTCTAGTTTGATACTATAATCAAAGAAACAGGAAATACAGGGTGAGCGGTGAGCAGCGTTTTCCTTTTCTCTTATCGTAAATTAAATAACTGTTGTTCAAGCAACGTTACCTGAAGGATTGCATTACTTTTTATAAGAAATAACAATACTTCATTTGAAGATAGATGATTAAAAGGTAGTAAGTTATAGTAACATTTCTAATGATTCCTTTTTAGTATAGTCATAGAAGTGGATTCACCATTTATCTTATCTCTGGAGCAGGTAACAGAGATACAGGTAAAGATGAAATTCTGGATAGCTAACTTCATTTTACCTTTAAATTTTTATTCGGGCAGAATGTCTTAGGACCAGAAAATGTAGTAGATTTGAGTTTTTCCCTTTTCATAATAGTTCTGTCCCTTTCCTGGTGCTTCCAACACTCATTGAAACAAGAACGTTCAGAGAATTCCTGTGGCTAAAATAATCAGACATGGTGATTGATGGTGGTTCATTAGGATCAATAAACTTCCACCATTTTACAGGTCTCATCACAACCACATCCAGGAAGCTGGACCGTGAGCAGCAGGATGAGCACATTCTGGAAGTAAGTCTTGCTTTAGTTCTAATTACTTTTAAAACCTTCAAATCGTGAACACCCCCACTTCTGCCATTCATAGCTGCTAATACCCCCCCCCACACACACACACTGCCATGCACCTCAGTTCACCCTGTCATCAGAACCTTTCTGAATTTTGTACTTCATCACGTTCATTCCTTACAGTTTTACAAATACTTTTGTAACTAATGTTATTTGCACTTCATTTTTATTTACAGAGGTGATGTTTTACTCCGTACCTTCCATAGATTTCTTTTCTCCCAGTTATGCCTTTAAGATGTATTTATAGATCAAATTTAACGTGTTGAACTGTATTTTGTTTATTTCTGAGTAGTTTTAGTCTTCAATCATTGCATTAGCCATGTAGTTTGTTTTTTTTTTGTTTGTTTTTTTTTTTTTTTTTTTCTTACTTGTTTGTAACCTAAAGAAGTTTTCTAAAAATATCAAAAGTGAAAACAGGCAGGAGCCAAACATTCCATCTTCTCAAATGTTCTGGTTAATTTAAGATGTTTCTGCACATCCTTGTTTACTCCATTTTGGTTGGGGGCCAGTAGTTGCAGAAATGGGGTGGGGGATGATTTGAAAAAGACAGACGATGGAGAAGGATGGGGGCAGCCAAGAGAGGCGGCCTTCGGAGCAGCAGAGCAAGCTGGAGCTCCTGCAGACATTTGTCATCACGTGCTCATGTTAATTAGCAGAGCCTGGCCTGGGAGCCAGGTGCTTTTGTTATTTGTGAGACACCTGTGTAACACGTCCGAATTCTAACAGTTTGGTAGAAAAAATTCTAAATGACAGCTCGCTTTTGAAAGACTTTTGAAAAGATCCTATTCCTGCTGCTCATAATGGTGTCTACTCAGTTTTGTCATTGGTCAGAATATCCTCTTATCTGTAAAATATTAATATTTCTGTTTAAGTCTGTTTATGGGTGTGCATATAGGTGTTTACGTATGTGGGTTACTGATTGGTTTCAGAGCCACAGTGTTTTCCCATTAGTAATTCTGACTGACACTGCAATTGAGTTTTCATTTATGGATTGTGTGGCTCCCCTGAATGCATTTTCTTTATCACAGAGCAGGACTTTGAATTTTCATTCAGTTAGTACAGAAATTGACACAAGGAAGGTATGGATGCTAGAGAAAGAAAGCATGAGGAAGTGCCAAGATCTGCAGGTTACTGCCTGCTCGTCTGGGGTCCATCCCCTCACTTTGGTTGTAACTGTAGGTCTCACATCAGTCATATACTTTAGTTACCTGTTTCACAGTGAGTGTTAGAGGCCATGTGGAAGCAGGTATAAGACGGATAGGGCTTTGAAGACAGGGCTAAGGCATGTGTCTGTCATTCTTTTGAGTCTGTATTTGAAGACCAACTGCTGTCAGTTTGACTGCCTAGGAGAGGAGACTGTATTACTTCAATCATTGGAAAAGCTACTTATTGACATTAAACTTCAGCCTGCGGTGCACAGTGTTTGGTTATACTTCTCCAGCTTTCTCCTCCTGCACAGGCCTTCTGACACGTGACAGGAAGAAAGGGTTCAGAGATGTTAACATTAAAACAATAGTTTTATTTTGTTTCACCCTGAAGAGCCTAGGAAGATAAACCATATCCTTCAGTGTGCAAAAGCAACTGTTATGTTCCTAAGTCATCTTGACAAGTTCCTTTAATGATCTATTCACACTTTTATAAGTAGGATTTACAACTACCAAGTTTCCAAAAGAACATATTTTCATGAAAAATGTTATTCTCTCAACTGATTTAGAAAGAGGTAGAGTGTGACTAAAAAGCTGTGACTAGGACCATTCTTTTTAACACAGGCCACTGTAAATGTGACCTTTGAAAGGTGATGTTGACTTGGTCATAGCCACTATTGCGGTATTAGACTCCCCTGTTCCCACCTGAGCACATGAATAGCCTAGAGGCAAATTACTTTATGTTGTTTTTTGTTTTGTTTTGTTTTTTTTCTGAAAACCTTATGTAATACAACAGGCTTAGATGTTTGTTCATCCCCGTAAGCATTTAAAATGGTACGAGGAAACTATCAAAGTTGTGGTTAGTATTCAAACCTGTAATATTTAAATTTGTTAAAAGTAGCATATCCTTTAGAATAATAATACTTTAGCATACTCGGCGAAAAAGCCCCAAAATGGCAGTCTTTTAATGTAGTATGTGGAGAATTTGTGTTTGAATATTTGAAGTGAATTTTGTTAGGAGGACTAACAATATACTCAGCATCTCTTTAACGAACCCAGTTTATGAATATCCAGTTTTTGGTAGTCTAACATTTTGGTAATGTTGATTTTACCATTGCTATAAGGAAGAGGGAGACTGGTTGGAAATGCGTGAGAAGTAGCAACTGTGTCTTAGCCTCTGTCCAGGACCTTGTCTGTCAGCAAAGCTGGGAGAGTTTGCTAACCTACATGATTACTGAGTCAGTGTCAAATGAATGAGAGGAGGTGGTATAGACTTTAGTGTCTTGTGAGCTGAAGACCTTGCATCAGGACGAAGGCTTTGGTTTTTTTCCGTCCCTTAAAGATATCTCTTGACCTTTAAAACCCAGGTTACTGTGACAGACAATGGTACGCCCCCCAGATCCACCATTGCGAGAGTCATCGTGAAAATCCTTGACGAAAATGACAACAAGCCTCAGTTCCTACAGAAGTTTTACAAAATCAGGCTCCCGGAGCGAGACAAGGCGGACGGGGAGCGAAACACAAAGCGCGAACCTCTGTACCGAGTCATAGCTGCAGATAAGGACGAAGGGCCCAATGCTGAGCTCTCCTACAGCATCGAGGAAGGGAATGAGCACGGCAG
Source organism: Psammomys obesus (assembly GCF_907164565.1). Classification (NCBI taxonomy): domain Eukaryota; kingdom Metazoa; phylum Chordata; class Mammalia; order Rodentia; family Muridae; genus Psammomys; species Psammomys obesus. The sequence continues at coordinate 5,736,184 of NW_026596147.1, forward strand.
ATTCTCCATCGAGCCCAAAACGGGAATGGTCTCATCTAAAAAGTTCTCCGCAGCCGGAGAATACGATATTCTCTCAGTGAGTTGGGTTTCTGTGTTGCCTCTCTAAGAACCTAGTCATTCTGTTGAGAAAGCGGCTTCAGCGTTGTGACCTAACAGACAGCTTGGAAACGTTTGGGAAGCATGGGTTTATTTTTATTTTTTGTCAGCTCTCACTCCAATGAGTATGGGTATGAAGCACCTATTAGCACCAAGCATTAGACATAAACTGTGTTCAGATACAAGTTTGGACTATTTGAAACTGACTCGGTACAAAGATCAAACAAATCTTGGCTTCTGTTAGGAGATCTAACTTGTGATTTTCTGTTTTCATCTCTTCTGTTAATACTTTGTAGATTAAGGCAGTTGACAATGGCCGCCCTCAGAAGTTCTCAACCACCAGACTCCATATTGAGTGGATCTCCAAACCCAAGCCATCCTTGGAGCCGATTTCATTTGAAGAATCGGTTTTCACCTTCACAGTAATGGAAAGTGACCCCGTGGCTCACATGATCGGGGTGATATCAGTTGAGCCTCCTGGCATGCCTCTGTGGTTTGACATCATTGGTAAGCAGTGCCCATAGGTAGCTTTTGTTGTCCTTGTGTGGGGGTTACACTCATAACCCCATAGGGTTTTCTGAATTTTGTTCACACATTAGAAGGTTAATTTGGGAAAAGATCTATAGGTGAAGAATTTCCCTTAAACTGTAATGGTTTGACAGCAGCCGAAGATCCCACAACATATATTAAAATAAGTCCTCCTGTGTACAGAGACATGGTTTAGTGTGGGAGAGCGCAGGCTGCTCTTCCAGGGTACCCGGGTTCAGTTCCCAGAATCCACATGACAGCTTACAATCCTCTGTAGCACCAGTCCGAGGGAATCTGACACCCCCTTCTGGCTTCCACGGCCACTGCGTGCATGTGGCCCACGGACTTAACATGTAATGGAAAGACATCCGTACACCTAAAGTTTTAAAAAGAACAAACATAAGTCATCAAGTCATTTAAATGTTTTTACAAAATTATTTTTCGGACATACACAAGAAGTTTCAGGAACGTAAATATTTTGGACTATGTAGATAATATACACAGGTATGTTATTGTTTGTGATTATATGACATTTACAGTGTTGACTAAAGCTTCTTAGTGTCATTTTCCAGGAAGCTTGACTCCCCTGTAAAGTATACATGCTTAAGTCAGCAGTTTTGTAATTTAATGAACTCACACTTACTCAGTTTATTTTAAACAAATTATATTAGGACCTTACACTTAATATGATCCCCCTGTACTTCCCACCCACTTTTAGACAGATCCGGGCCTTGAGCATGCTAATCAAGCTCTCTGCTGCTGCACTACACCCTTAGCCTTATTTTTGTTCTTTTAATTTTGAGACAGGATTTATTACGATGCTCAGGGTGCCTTCAAACTTGTCACCCTCCTTCCTCAGCCTCCTGAGTAGCTGGGACCCTAGGCACGGGCTACAGTGGTTACCGTTAGACTTTTTTTTTTTTTTAATGTTTTTCTCCACAATATTTTATTCACAAGGATACTTAGTCAAAAGTCTATTTGCAACCACCATCTCTGGTTGGACCTTAACCACTTCCTCCCTCTGCGTCATGGTGGCGTTGCCTCCTAGTATGTGAAATGGTTTTCCCTGAAGCTATCACTGATAACTCGTGAAGGGGAAAGGATCAGTGCCACAACTAATCACAGTCACGATGTTTACTTTCTCTTAACTTTTCTCACATTTCCAGATTAACCATCCTCTGTTGTGCCGTATCAGACTTTGTTTTACTTCCTTGCTGTTGGGAACCGGTTTGATTGACTGTTCTTCTTCTGTGCTTGCTTTCCACGCTTGCTTGCTTCCTTGGGCTGTGCCAGGAGATACACTTGCTAGAGAAGTGTTTTACATCTTTCAGATGACTTGTGACCTGAACTGTACAGCAGAAGGTATCTGCTGAGATCACATAATTTGCCACGCGATTATGAGATCAAAAGTCAAAGCATGGATTTTGTTTCCAGAGACCCTTCCCATACAGTTATTTTCATGGTGTATGCATGGCTCTCCATCCCAGTCACAAACATGTGGATTCTTACTTGTCCCTGCATCAGTAGTATCAGGTTTGATGGATGCTGACGATGAGTGACGATGTATGTGTGTGTGTGTGTGTGTGTTGTTTTAAGGTAGATTTAGTCATAGAATTCAGTGTGACATTAATTCTTGTTTTCACTCCATTTCTTTTCATAATGTGTCTCAAGTTCTATGGGTTTGAAGAGAGCTTTGTTTATAATATAATTGGGTATATCTGGACAGCATTAATATGACAGAAACTTGCTTCTGAAAATTGTTTTAAGAAGTATGTAATAGGCCTGATTCAAGTTAATCTTAACTGTTTCAGAGTGTTTGTGTCAGAGCATTTCTGTTTTAATTGTTATTACTATACTTTTTACTATATTCAAAATAGTAATTTTTTTTCAATAATGAAACCATATGGTCAGTGAGGTTTTCATAATGCTGTACAAATTTTAATAATGCCAGAAAAGTCTAAAGTAATTTGACAGGTAGTGTTAGCAGGGCGCTTTCCCTGTGGAATTGCTTTCTTCTCAATTATTGGCCTCAAAAATCAGGCCGTTCTTTTCCCTGTGTTTTGAAATCGTAGTTTCTTGGCGTCACTGTGACTATTGTATTAAAAGTCTATTTTCATGGCTCTTAGTTATCAGAGAGACGTGATGGCTCTTTATTGTCTGATTTGCTCTATCACTGCTTTTTGCCCTAATTTAAACTAGGTGGCAACTATGAGAGTCACTTCGATGTCGACAAGGGCACCGGAACCGTCATTGTTGCCAAACCGCTTGATGCAGAACAGAAGTCCAACTACAACCTTACAGTGGAGGCCACCGATGGCACCACCACTATCCTTACTCAGGTACTTGAATGCCAGTGACATGATTGTCAGAGGGCCTGGGACAATGCCCTCAACTCGGGATGCGCAGGCAGCATGGGCAGTTAGTTGTGTGTTGATGCGCACACCAAGAGTTCTTGTTTAGGGTCAGAAAATTAATGCAAATCCTGATTAGGGGTTTGCCTTCTGCTTAGCAGTCTCATAAAAATTTAAGTAGGAGACTTAAATCCAAAGCACACTTTTAATATTTTCCCATCAAAGACTGCTTAATTTTATACTCATGTTTAAGCTGTCTTGATAGAGTTTTATCACAGGATGAGTTGTACACATTATTTTATTGAAGCTCTGATACCTTCATCTGCTGGCAGGATCCCTCCCCCGCTTTCTTCCTTTCTGTTTTATCGTTCGAACTAAACCCAAGCTGGTGGAATGTATACCAGCAATTCCGTGTACGTTTTTGTTTGTTGTTATCTGATAGTCAGTGTTAGTAGCTGGCTACACCTGGTTTTCAGACTTAAATGTTAAAACCCTATAAGTTAATTGAATTCTCTTTTTTTCACATCAGTTCTCTTTGATTCTTAATACTGGCTGTCCAGAATGATGTCCCTGGCGGACTAGTAGTAATTGTGGGTTTTAGGAGGAAACCTTCCTTCATTCACTCACTTACTCAACTCATTCACAAGTACTTGTGGAACAAATGTTTCTCCGGAAGCAGTGGTGCGGAAGGAGGCCCAAATCCTGTTCTCTTGGACCTGAGATGAGAATGACAGTCGCTAAAGGCTTCTGGGTTACTTCAGTATCCCTAAGAAAGCCGAAGCTTAGAGATGGAGATGCTTCTGAATTTCAGTTTTCCATCTTATGTTCTCTGAAATCTTAAATGAAACAGGCCATCTCCTCTGTTTAAAAATTACAGTCTGGGGTGTATGCTCAGTTAATAGATGACTAGGTAACTTAAGAGTAGCTGTACAAATATTTTATTCCTTTCTCCAAATACGTGTGATTGTAACATATGTAAGATTGGTATTGCATGCTGTGCTATATACTTTTTAGGGTCATTTAGAGTTGCCTCCAGAAGGTCTAGTGCCATTTTGCAGTTTCTGTTTTGGTTGTTGGTTTTCTAGTTCAAGCAGCATACATTGATTTTTTTTTTCCTCCCTTTGAAAACAAGCCCCTGATTGTTAAACTGTAGAGAATGGAAGTGATAACTGAACATTGAAAATGTGGCTGCTGCCCGTCTATTTCACATGACTAGCTGGAAACGTACTGAAAGAAATTTGGAAAGCTGTGGAAATGGCTGTCCGAGACCGCCATGCTCATTGCTTCACTGTGTAATACGTGGTGGTATTACCTCATTAGGAAATAATCAGTAATGCATCTCTTTCTGCAGAACTGCACTTTTAGTAAGGTTAGACGCATAGCATGAAATTTTGATGTGCGCTACTAAAATTCATCCGAAATGGCGGATTAACTAGTCTCTCTTTCTCTTAAACTTCAGTGCAGTGATTATCGTTGTGGAAATTACTCCGAAGCACGTTTAGATAGTCCTGACAAGTATCCCGAGGGATCCCTGGCACAGAGAGGTTGTAGGAACCTAAGAGGAGGATCACAGAACCCCGGGCTGACCTGCGGTTGGGGGGACAAAGGGAATGGGCAGTAATTAGGTTTAGGTTTCTGTCTGGGACCGTGTGCAGGGAGATAGAGATCTGGGGTGGAGTAGAATGGACGCTGCAGGAGGCCCACAGGCGCCTGAGCTGCACTGATACAGCTCAACACGGAGCAGATGTGGGTTTGTTGGTGAAAACCAAGAATCCGTGTAGCAGCCTTGTGAGGTGAGGTCAGTAGCACATGCTGGATGTGAGAGGGTTCGAGTAGTGTTTCCGGTTGGCGGACGTGGCGTGCCCTCAGAGGAGGAGAGCAGCAAGGAGGCAGAGTGGATGCCACTGTTCTGCGCATACAGCTTCACCCTCTGCTTAGGGTCCTTCCCAGCGTTGCATTGAATTGAGTCTCTTCTTCTTTCTCTCCCTTGCATCTGCAGATAACTTACCAACCCAGATGCTTTTTTTTCTTTCTTTGTAGGGCAGGGAGGGGGTGCTTTTGCATTGAACTCTTAAGTGTTCTTTCCCTTTCTCCGGAAATCGCTCATTACGTTCCAAGGAGGCAGTCTGGTTTGAAGCTCGTCTTCACCTCTTCCTTCTGTGCACGGACGAAGTCCCTCTGCTTCTGCTGCCTCATCTGGAAGGTGAGGGTAGTGCTCACCCTCTTTCCAGTTCTCACGAGGAGTAAGGGGAGATGGCACAGAGGGCTTGCTCTTCCTCCCTTACTGCCTGGTGCCAGGACATGCTCACGTGACACATGGCACTGTACTGGCCCCCCACCCCCGCCCCTGCAACTTTACTTACTTTCCTGGCTCTGATCCCCGAAACTCATCCGGGGCTACCCGCCACAAAAATGGTTCTCTTGAGTGAGAAGAGGAGGTGAAAGTGCATTTCCTCCGGTGAAAAGGCTAACTCTCCATTCGTAGCCTGGAGGTTTAGGCTGTGCATGTTCGCTTCTACATTCGTCCTGATCCTGTGTGTTCTTTCAGGTCTGAGTCTCTGTCTGGTCTCTAGAAGATAGGTATCCATTCTTTGACCTTCCTGACTGTCCATCCTCTTCCCAGTACTCCTTGATTTGGAAAGTCCCGGCCAACCTCTGGACTTTTATCTTACAGTGTGCTAGCAGACTTTAGGCTTTGTAGGGGTATGACATTGCCCAGGGAGATTCAAAGTGTAATGAAGACAGTCACCATTGTCCTTGGCTTTTCACCTTCAGACCTTGTGGGAGAGAGCTGAGCCAGTGCCCAGTCGGAATGCGTCTCATGAATTGCCTTGCCAGCTGGGTTGCTCCTTCTTTTCAGCCTTTTCTTTAGTAGTGGTTAGCTGACCCTGGAGCAGCATCAAACTTCTCCACCTAGTTCTCACTTCCTGGTCAACTTAAGAAGTAAATGAGATGACGCAGCGGTTAAGAGCACTGTCCACTCTTCCAGAGGTTCTGAGTTCAGTTCCCAGCAACAACATGGTGGCTCACAACCATCTATAATGTGACTGATACGCTCTTCTGGCATGTTAGGTGTACATGCAAAGAAAGCACTTCTATATATCAAATACATACATACATACATACATACATACATACATACATACATACATACGTAGATCTTTATTTTAAAAGAGGAAGTTTGTAAATAGACCATGATTTGGTTTATAGAAGAACTTCCAGTGTACAGCTGTGCCTCCTGGGTCCTCTTTAATCTCAACAGAGTGAGCTCTCTGTAGTCTCAAGTGGTGACATACCTTTCACATGAAAGCTTTTTTGTGGTTTGGCAAATGAATTTAGTGTTCACCTAGAACTGAGTGTGGAGATGTGTCCCTTGATGCTCTGGGGTTCTTTGGGAACATTGGTACGGGCTCATGAAAATTCTGTTTTCTTGTGAGCGCATCGGTGTGGTCTGCAGTTACCTGGTGTCACTGTAATGTTGGTCCCTCGTTCCTCTTAAATTAACAAATCCCCATGTTCTGTAGGAGCCAGTGGAGCTCACCTTTCTTGTTCGTAAACTATAAGCCATATTTTATGATTGGTGCTGATTTTCACTATGCCTTATCCATCTGTGTCACTTCATTCCAAAAATTAATCATGTGTCAAGGTAAATATTTTCTGTTTCCAATTATGACTGAGTTTTTTGACATCTGTCTTTCTGCTTTAAAGCTTTCATTTTATGTCACTATATTTGACAAGAGTTTTTCTTTTCAACCTTCTTAATTGCCTTTAGGAAAGAAACATTCACTACTTATATAGGTTTTGAAGTCACAGGAATATAGTTTGAAAGCATACCTTCTTTTGGCAGTCATGGGGTTCTAACCCCCAGCTCACACATGTTAGAAAGTGTCCACTTGACGAATTGCATCTACAGCGATTTCTAGTAGTTCCTTTTGTATTAAAACAGAGGAGGAACTTGGAGTCTCAGAGATTAGAATGAAAAACTTAGATAGTGTTACCACGCCACTCACTAGCCTAAATCTAATGTAGGAAATGAGGAAACTGGGAAAGTAAACTCAGATACCTTTCCATAAGTCATCTCCATAGGTCTCATGGAGAAACCTTTGAGAAATTAGCATGTATTTCATAAAGAAGTTTCAGCTGTGACAAGTATTCTGTCTCCATAGTTATTTTTTGATACTAAGTAAAGCATACGAAAGATAAGCTGTACAAGGTTTCTTTGATTCCAGACTTCTGTTGCTTTTTCTTCTCGTATATTTAATTTGGTTTAATGGCATTTTTTTTCAATATGTATGTGTGGGTTTTTTTTAGGCACTGAAACATAATTATGAGTGTATCTTTATGTGAGCCCTTTGTCACTCGTCACAGGTACTCATCAAAGTAATAGATACAAATGATCATCGCCCTCAGTTTTCTACATCAAAATACGAAGTTGTTGTTCCTGAAGACACAGAGCCAGAAACAGAAATTTTGCAAGTCAGTGCCGTAGATCAGGATGAGAAAAACAAATTGATCTACAGCCTGCAGAGCAGCGTGGATCCCGCGAGTCTCAAGAAGTTCCGTCTCGATGCTGCAACTGGAGCTCTTTACACTTCTGAGAAGCTTGATCACGAAGCCATTCACCAGCACGTTCTCACAGTCATGGTACGGCACCTGTCCACCCCGATGTCTATATGGGAAGGTTTCCTGTGATGGAAGGGGGTAGCAGTAGGTTTTATTTTTAACCCACAAGAGAGAAGCACCCTAGTAGAATAAACAACATGTCAATTCTTTCAGGTCCGGGATCAGGATGTCCCTGTGAAACGCAACTTTGCGAGGATCATTGTTAATGTCAGTGACATGAATGACCATGCTCCATGGTTCACCAGTTCCTCCTATGAAGGGCGAGTTTATGAGTCGGCAGCGGTGGGCTCAGTGGTGTTGCAGGTTACAGCTCTGGACAAAGACAAAGGGGAAAATGCGGAAGTGCTGTACTCCATTGAATCAGGTAATTTTGAAGCAATGGAGTCTGTGTCTCTGTGTGTGAAAAGTATATCTTGTGTTTTCTGAAATTTCTTCTAGGTGTTGAAGCATTTCTACGTACCCACTGCAAAAATGGATTAAATCTTTAACTACTGTTTAATGTATAAGGCAAAAGGGATTAAAAAAGAATAACCTGCCAAGGAGCAAAGATAAAGTCATAATAAGCTTGAGTGTCAAGAATTCTGGGGATTACCAGTATTAACATAAATTAAGACTGATAAATCCTGCCAGGGTGGGGGAACTCTATTTTTCTAAATCAGTATTTCTGGAATTATTTCGGGCAGTTGTTTTATGCTCTGAAACCGCTCAGGAAAATGCTGGCTTAGTAATTTATTATTTTAATGAGACTATTATTTTCCCTGGCTCAGAGCTAGAAAAGCCACAGTGGGGTGATGTCTCGCCTATCTTTGGTAATTCTCAGAGAAAAAGGGGGCATCCTGCTTCCTGCACCTTGCAGGTTGCCCCACATTTCATGCCGTGTACCTTCAACAGAAGAGTGTCATTCGTAGAATCCAGTTGTTGAAACAGGTTACAAAGTGGTTAGTTCTGGGAAGAGAAGCGTGCTGGGAAAGGATTGATCACATTGGCTAGTGGAAGCACAGAGGTAGCTCAAGGCAAGAAGGTAAACTGAGCCTGGGCCTAGAAGTTCCAGAATAAAATCAGGAAAGAACCCCACAGCTGAGGATCGTCGGAGCCATCACAGCAACCTGACAGGTTTGTTCTTCCTCTACTGCTGTCTGCTCATCCCGTAAACTAAGGCAACTCCATCCATGTGACGGGTGACACCAGCCTTAAGTAGACATGTTGAGAATGCTTCTGCTGTGGAACACACGCTCACACGGGTAGAAATTCCTTCCCACTGGGCCTTTTCTATCCCTGAAGGCAGTTCGGTTTTCCATAGTCCTCAGTCATTGTTAGTTAAAGAAGCAGAGCCGCTTTCATTTTTTACTTTGTGCAATGATTTTAGAGTATTTTAGTCAACTTTTTTTTTTCTTTAAGTGAACAGTTCTACCTACTGACATATGGTCCGTCCTAGGCGTTGAGTTCATAGAGCGTGTAGATTATAGATCACAGACTCTGAATCTGAGTGTAGATGGAGTGATTTTGACAGAAATACTCATTGGTTTTTCTTAAAACAACCAGATTGACTTCATTACTCACAAATAAGATTTTATATGCTGCCTGTGATTAGAGTGTTAAAATGTCCCATAGTGAGGTTAGTGCCTTGGATAGAGATAAATAATTTTTTTCCACTGCTTGAGAAATTTAGCAGTTAGAAAAACAGTACATTCCATTCATGCATGCCCGAGCATTTCAATGAAGTGACTTTGTCATAGACAAACTGACTGGGTTTATGTAGGAGAAAATGTTCAACTTTCCCTTGGCTTTCACATAATTTTCAACAACTGGGTGGTTAAAATATGATTGTTGGTGTCTGAGAGAAGGCATGTGCATTCTTTGAGTGTTTGTAATGACTGATGGGATTAGTAATTTGGTATTCTAAGAATGGAACTCTGTCTCTCTCCAAAGAATAGCTTAGGCACCAATGGACTGTTCTCATGTGGAATAGGGCACAGCTTTCATAATGTAATATGCTAAAGAGTATTTTCATAGGAAGCCACTACCATGAAAGTGCAGTAGCATGTGTGTGTGTGTGTCTGTGTCTGTGTGTACATACACCCATTGGAATACAGTGAAATGTAAAATGTCCGTACTGCCTTTCGTTTATTCATAGTCCGCTGTTTCTGACTTGTATCCGATTGCATTTAATAAAGTTCAAAAGACTAGTTATTAATATTACCCACAATACTACATGTTTAATTAGGAGAGATTTATTGAGCAATAGCTGTGGTCTGATTTGAAGTCTTCCGGGGAAGGAGTTTAATAAAAAGGTATTTCCAGTCGCAGCTGAATTATGCACGAGGGACACATTAGTGCTATACTCCGGGTGGTGGTGGTTTGTCTGAAAAGCAGATTGGAGCATTACTTCATTACTGTTGTCACCCTGGAGAAAGGTAACACTTGTTGGGTGCATTAATTGATTAGAATGGTTTTGTTTCTCGGACTTTCGTTATAATTGCCATGGGAGCTTTGTAGAGGTTTCCACGCTGTCAGCAGGTCCTTATTACACACGGGCTGTGTGTCCAGCATGGGAAGAGATGGCCTCCCCCTGCATGTGTTTGTTTTGTGCTAGGAAGGAAAGGGCTTAAAGAGCAACAGTTGGCATGTTAGTCCAGATAACTTCAGGATTGAAATGCAGAGAATTTTTTTAACGTTGTACTATTTCAGCTAGTGCAGATGAGTCAACCCCTCCTAGTTCAAAGTTCTCACTGCCTTCATTCCAGTCACACGGAGCAAACATGCATTTCAGGGCTTGGGCAATGTGCCTGTTGCCAGAAGCTCATTTACAGTAGTCAGCAGCCTGCGTTGCCTTCTGTCCATCTGAAGCTTTGTGCCTTGATCTCACCTGTGTGAGATCCAAGTACCAAGTCTGGGCTCCCATTGAGCCTTCAGTGACAAGCTCAGGGTCATGGTAATGCAATGCCAGGATAACCCAGGTGATGAAGAATATTTTAAAATTACACACCAAAGATAAATAGCAAGAATGTTCTACGTACAATATGGGGAAGCTGGGTGTGGTGGTGTATTACTGTTAGGCAATCCACCCTTGAGAGGCTGAGGCAGGGGGAGAGTGAGTAGGAGGCCAGGCTGAGATACATGATGTGTACTTGATGAGCCTGAGCTACACCAAACAAACAAACAAATGAATAGGAAGAAACACACACACACACACACACACACACACACACATACACACACACACACACACACACACACACACACACACGAAAGGAAGAGTATAACAAAGAATAAACGTAGCCACAGTGGCCAGGGAAGTCAAGGAAAATGTTCAGGCCAGGGCATTCAGGTAGATTCCAATTCAGTGAGTAGATGGCTGAATGGGGAAATTCTGAGGGTAGCTAGGAAAGGCTGCTTTTGGAGAAAACGCGGTAAATGTCGGGTGTCTGGTGAGAGAGGAGCAGAGAGGATCTGATGAGGGGCTGGGACTGCAGTAGTGCACCAGAACACTGTTTTCAACACTGAAAACATTGACTCATTCCTCCACTCGAGGCCTTGGATGTATGAAACTTAACTAGCACATAAGATTTCACTATGGAAAGTCAGACAAGTAAGTGCAGAGGAATGGATATGAATGTTGCCAGGTGGACCGCTTTCTAAAACAGGCCAGGGTGATGGTGCAGGGGACAAAGTCACTCGCCAGAACCATGAGTAGGTAGCACCTGTCAGGCCGAACAGTCGTCCCAAGTTTGTAAGGTGACAGTAGTGCCCAAGTGGAGCAGCGAAAGGATCTCTGAGTTTTGATGCTTGCCTAAGACAGTGGCAACCTGAAATCACGGATGCTCCTAAATGCAGACAGGCCGGAAATCAGTGTCTGAGCAGCCTGGCAGAGGCTTGGGCCAAGGTTCAGCCCAGACCTTCAGGGTCTGGAGAAGGCCAGGCTTCCTCCCCGCTTCAAACCGAGGCACTGCCTAGGGGTTTGAACATAGAACCAGGCCAACTTAATGAAAACCAGGCTATGTCTGGCCTCAGGGAAAAAAGAATGTCATGGGTTTTTGGAAAATGTATTTAATGAAGGAAATGAACATTGTAGAGGAAGTGCTCACTCTTAATGTGGAAAAAGAGGTGCTTGTTAATCCTTCGGTTTACAGATCACACTAAGTAGCTCTGGTCGAAGCAGTTTGTTGGTAGCAAACCCAGAGAAAGAGGAGTGTGGGAAAACAGTTAAATGGCAAGAGAGGTTAGTGAACTAAGTTTCTAGGTAGGCTTGTTTATGAAGCAGAAAAAGGATGATAAGGATTCACAGAGGGGCAGAGCCCAAAGACCACCCCCTCACTACACACCACACGCACGCACACACACACACACACACACACACACAGTGCCTCTGCTCCATCTAGAACACTATGGGGTATTGAGTTGCGGGAATACTGAATCTGTGTATAGGATAGCCTGGAAAGGTCCAAACAAACGCCAGCAGAACCATCTGTCCTCCCAGTTTGCCTCTCAGCTGCGTAAGCACTGTTGATGTTTTGAAGCAAATAATTCCTTGTTGCAGAGGCTGTTGTGTGCCGGGTAAGCTGTTTTTGTCTCTTGGCTGCTACCATCTACATGGCAGTAGCTCTTCCTCCCTTCAAGTTGTGACAGCCAAACTCTGCCAGATGTCTCCCTGGCAGCAAAATCCCTCCTACTCGAGACTCACTGACTAGATGATGAAGTCGACTTGGAAAAGGTTAAGAAGGGAATATTGTTGAAATCTTGAAAACTTGTGATGTACAGTGGGCTACAAAAAATTGTTTCTCAGTTCCCTAACTTCTTACAGGACAGAGCTAGCTATCTTATAGCAGAGTGTAAATTTTCTTAGTGAACTAAGAATTTTCTCTTGTAAGTGGGAAGTGCTGACAAGTCGATGAATCATGCAGAATTCCAAGGTACTATTGGGAAATTATTAACTGAATTGCTCTGTTAGGGGAGAGCCATGTGCTTCTACAACACATTTTCAGTTCAGCCGAGAGGATTTTGGCTTTAGGTACAGAACAATATTTTTTCTGTTTCTTGCTTTTCATATTTGACAGCCAAAATTCTGTACACTTTAAATGGGTAGAAATGAAATTGAATTTAAGGTTTCATTCAATGGTTGATATCCCTTCCTTTTCTGTTTAATTTGGGATGTAAGCTTTAAATATCTATTTCTGTGTCTCTGCTATTTCTGTTGTCTTTGGCTTTTCTCTAATATGTTTGTTTCTTTTCCTTTTCTTTCTTTCTTTTTTTTTTTTTTTCTTGCTCTTCCAGGAAACATTGGACATTCTTTTACAATTGACCCTATCTTGGGCTCTATAAAAACTGCCAGAGAATTGGACCGAAGTAACCAGGTAGACTATGATTTACTGGTAAAAGCTACAGATAAAGGCGAGCCACCGATGAGTGAAATGACTTCTGTGCGGATCTCTGTCACTGTTGCGGATAATGCCTCTCCCAAGTTCACATCCAAAGAATACTCTGTTGAAATTAGCGAAGCCCTCAGGATTGGGAGTTTTGTTGGAATGGTCTCTGCTCACAGTCAGTCATCAGTGATGTATGAAATAAAAGAAGGAAACGTAGGCGACACGTTTGCTATTAATCCACATTCTGGAAGCATCATCACGCAGAGAGCCTTGGATTTTGAAACGCTGCCCATTTACACATTGATAGTACAAGGGACCAACATGGCCGGTTTGTCCACCAATGCAACTGTTGTCGTGCATGTACAGGATGAGAACGACAACCCGCCCGTTTTCACACGGGCAGAGTATTCTGGATTCATTAGTGAATCAGCTCCGGTCAACAGTGTGGTCCTAACAGATAGGAATGTTCCGCTAGTAATCCGAGCAACTGATTCCGACAGGGAATCCAATGCTCTGCTCGTTTATCAAATCATTGAGCCATCTGTGCACAACTATTTTGCTATTGATTCCACCACCGGTGCTATTCACACAGTTCTGAGTCTGGACTATGAAGAAACACGTGCTTTTCACTTTACTGTACAAGCACACGACATGGGGACACCACGGCTGTTTGCTGAGTATCCGGCTAATGTGACGATCCATGTCATTGACATCAATGACTGCCCTCCTGTCTTCCCTAAGTCACTGTATGAAGCATCTCTTTTGTTGCCAACCTACAAAGGAGTAAAAATCATCACAGTAAATGCCACAGATGCCGATTCCAGGGCGTTCTCACAGTTAATGTACTCCATCACTGAAGGCAACATTGGGGAGAAGTTCGCGATGGACTACAAGACTGGCACCATAACGATACAAAACACAACTCAGTTACGGAGCCGCTACGAGCTAACCGTCCGAGCCTCTGATGGCAGATTTGCAAGCACGACCTCAGTAAAAATCAATGTGAGAGAAAGCAAAGAGAGCCCGCTCAAGTTTACCCAGGATTTCTACTCTGCAGTCGTGAAAGAGAACTCCACAGAAACCAAAACATTGGCAGTCATTACTGCCATAGGGAACCCCATCAATGAGCCTTTGTTTTACCACATCCTCAACCCAGATCGCAGATTTAAAATCAGCCACACTTCAGGCGTGTTGTCAAGCACTGGAATACCATTCGATCGCGAGCAGCAGGAGACATTTGATGTGGTGGTAGAGGTGACGAAAGAGCACAAGCCATCAGCAGTGGCCCACGTGGTGGTGAAAGTCACCGTGGAAGACCAAAATGATAATGCGCCGGTGTTCGTCAACCTTCCCTACTACGCGGTTGTGAAGGTGGATGCTGCTGTGGGCCATGTCATTCGCCACGTCACTGCCATCGACAGAGACAGTGGCAGAAACGGGGAGGTACACTACTACCTCAAGGAGCATCACGACCACTTTCAGATCGGTCCCTCGGGCGACATTTCTCTGAAGAAGCAGTTTGAGCACGACACCTTAAATAAAGAATATCTCGTCACGGTGGTGGCGAAGGACGGAGGAAGCCCCGCTTTCTCGGCGGAAGTTCTAGTTCCCATCACTGTCATGAACAAAGCCACACCTGTGTTTGACAAGGCTTTCTACAGTGCAGAGATTCCCGAGAACGTCCAGATGCACAGCCCGGTGGTCCATGTCCAAGCCAACAGCCCAGAAGGGTTGAAAGTGTTCTACAGCCTCACGGACGGAGATCCTTTTAGTCAGTTTACTATTAACTTCAACACCGGGGTGATAAATGTCATAGCTCCGCTGGATTTTGAGTCCCACCCAGCCTATAAGCTGAGCATTCGGGCAACCGATTCCCTGACTGGTGCCCACGCTGAAGTGTTTGCTGACATCATAGTGGAAGACGTCAACGATAACCCTCCCGTGTTTGTGCAGCAGTCTTACGCCACCACCCTGTCTGAAGCGTCTGTGATTGGAACACCCGTCCTTCAAGTCAGAGCAACCGATTCTGATTCTGAACCAAACAGAGGGATTTCCTACCAGCTATTTGGAAATCAGAGCAAAAGCCACGATCATTTTCACATAGATAGTAATACTGGGCTCATTTCGCTAGTGAGAGCTTTGGATTATGAACAGTTCCAGCAGCACAAGATCTTCGTAAGGGCTGTTGATGGAGGAATGCCCCCGCTGAGCAGTGACGTGATCGTCACCGTGGACGTCACTGACCTCAATGATAATCCACCTCGGTTTGAACAACAAATTTATGAAGCCAAAATTAGTGAGCACGCCGCTCATGGGCATTTTGTGATGTGTGTGAAAGCCTGTGACGCAGACAGTTCAGACCTAGACAAGTTAGAATACTCCATCCTGTCTGGCAATGATCATAAAAGCTTTGCCATGGACAGTGAAACCGGGATTATCACGCTCTCCAACCTGCGCCGCCATGCCTTGAAGCCATTCTACAGCCTCAATGTTTCTGTGTCCGATGGGGTTTTTCGAAGTTCAGCTCAGGTTCACGTAACTGTGATGGGAGGCAATTTGCACAGTCCGGTTTTCCTTCAGAATGAATACGAAGCGGAACTAGCTGAAAATGCTCCCTTGCACACACTGGTGGTCCAAGTGAAGGCAACCGATAGAGATTCCGGTATTTACGGTCACATAACTTACCATATTGTAAATGACTTTGCCAAAGACAGGTTTTATGTGAATGACAGAGGACAGATTTTCACTTTGGAGAAACTTGATCGAGAGACCCCAGCAGAAAAAGTAGTCTCAGTCCGTTTAATGGCCAAGGATGCTGGGGGGAAAGTTGCCTTCTGTACCGTAAATGTCATTCTTACAGATGACAATGATAACGCTCCACAGTTTCGCTCAACCAAGTACGAAGTGAACGTTGGATCCAGCGCTGCCAAAGGGACGTCAGTCCTTAAAGTCTTTGCAAGTGATGCTGATGAGGGATCGAATGCTGACGTCACCTATGCCATCGAGGCAGATTCAGAAAGTGTCAAGGAGAATTTGGAAATCAACAAACTGACTGGCCTAATTACTACAAAGGAAAGCTTAATTGGTTTAGAGAATGAGTTCTTTACTTTCTTTGTTAGAGCTGTGGATAATGGGTCCCCACCCAAAGAATCTGTTGTTCCCGTCTACGTTAAAATACTCCCTCCGGAAATGCAGCTCCCGAGGTTTTCCGAGCCCTTTTACACCTATGCCATTTCAGAAGATGTGCCTATTGGAACAGAAATTGACCTCATCCGGGTCGAACATGGCGGGACTGTTCTCTACACCCTTGTCAAAGGCAATACTCCTGAAAGTAATAGAGATGAGTTCTTTGTGATTGACAGGCAGAGTGGGCGGCTCAAACTGGAGAAGAGCCTTGACCATGAGACCACTAAGTGGTATCAGTTCTCCATCTTGGCCAGGTGCGCTCTTGAGGACTATGAAGTGGTAGCTTCTATAGACGTTAGCATCCAGGTGAAAGATGCAAATGATAACAGCCCTGTTTTGGAGTCCAATCCCTATGAGGCGTTTATTGTTGAAAACCTGCCAGGGGGGAGTAAGGTTATCCAGATCAGAGCATCTGACCTAGACTCAGGAGTCAATGGCCAAGTCATGTACAGTCTAGATCAGTCCCAGGGTGCAGACATCCTCGAATCTTTTGCCATTAACAAGGAAACAGGCTGGATTACAACCCTCAAGGAGCTTGACCACGAAGAGAGAGCCAATTACCAGATTAGGGTGGTCGCATCGGATCATGGCGAAAAGATCCAGCTCTCCTCCACAGCCGTCGTGGATGTTACCGTCACTGACGTCAATGACAGCCCGCCTCGATTCACAGCCGAGATCTACAAAGGGACCGTGAGTGAGGACGACCCTCCAGGTGGTGTGATTGCCATCTTAAGTACCACTGATGCTGACTTTGAAGAGATTAACAGACAAGTGACCTTCTTCATAACAGGTAAGATGCCCAGGTCAGATGGTTCAGTATAAAATGAATCCATACTATGTGGAATATGCAAGGCGTAGATTTATGGGTTTGGAGAGTTGACATGTTTTTCAGTTAAGCGTGCCTAAAATTAGTAGAAATAACAGGTAAGCTGAATTTAAAGGTCGTTAAGCAAAGCTGTTTCACCCAAGACTCCTACGATTTATTCTGTTGGTCTTTATAGTAGGTACAGGTTCATTGCAAGCTACATTATTGCTCTTTACATTTGCTACTCTTTAATGCCATATTTGAATAGACATGTTACTGCTGCTTTGCTATAATAAGAAAAGTTGATATGTGGTAATACGTGTAGCACACATATTCCCAGTTCAAAGGAAGCTAAAGTAGGAGGATTCTTTAAGTTAGAGGCCAGCCTGGTCTGCAGCCCAGAGTACAGAGTGAGTTCAGGCCAGGTCAGGATACGAAACTACAGCATCAGAAACAAAAGAAAAGCTACTATAATAAAAGCTAATATCAAATTTAATTATACTTTTAAGTACTGTGTGGGCCATTTAAACTATAACTGATACACATGCTTGAAGGGGCGATATGAAGCTAATGCATGACAAGTTAAAGTATGTAAATACAGGTTTATTTGGAAGCAGCTCTCCGCTGCCAGGCAGGGAGGGAGAGGGAGAAGGAGGAGAGAGGAAAAATACAGAAAGAAAGAAGAAAGTGTGATCGAGAAAGGGGGGAGAGGAAACCCCTGCCCCTGGACAGGTTGGGACCTAGGGATGCCTAACCACAATGCTATACGTTTTTTGTGTCGCCTATTCTCATGGTTGATTAATTCAACTTTCTAATCCTACAACTTTGGCCATCATCTTCCTCCCTTAATTTACTAGGAGGTGATGCTTTGGGACAGTTTGCTGTGGAAAATATACAAAACGAGTGGAAGGTGTACGTGAAGAAACTGCTAGACAGGGAGCAAAAGGACAGTTACCTTCTGACCATCACAGCAACCGATGGGACCTTCTCTTCCAAAGCAAGAGTTGAAGTGAAAGTTCTAGATGCCAACGACAACAGTCCTGTTTGTGAGAAGGTGGGTGTGTTTCCCTTAGGGTTGTAAGTCTCCTCATTTTTCTTTTTCCCCACGGAACAGTGTTTGACGCGTTGTAACTCCCATGAGTATTGTCTTATAGTTGCTTCTTGTTGCGGTGGATGGAGTCAAATGGGCAGGACAGTGGTCAAGAATGTTGGTCTGAAATAATGTAAAACATGGGCCTCTTATAGTGCTCTGTCTCTTAAAAAAAACTCTCTAAACTTTCTATGACGATGGTCTCTTCGTTTGAGGGTACAGTTATGGGGGGGGGCATCTGGCCAGCAGTTTCCCCCGCACAGCACACACGTGTTCTAACAGACCATTTTGAGTAATTGGCTGTTCACACTGAGAGGTCAGTGGAATGGCTTCTGCTACTGATGGGGTGAGGAACTCTAGCAAGAGCGATGGCTGGAGCCGGGTGATGGAAAACTGCCCAGCAGCAGAGCCTGGCTTGGCCTTCAGAAAGTGGCTCTCTACCTCTACAGCAGGGAGTAGAAATGGAGGGCCTTGGAGTGTGAAGAGGGAAGGCAGGTGTGGGCATACTGACTTTGTTTGCCAGCGATGGGGCATGTGTTAGCAGTCATGGAAAAGGATCCGGGCATAGGGACGAGCACCTGGTATCCCAGCGCATCTGTCCGAGGTAGGAGAATCGCCACACATTCTCAGAGAAGTGAACAAAGAAATTCATTGTCGGGGGAAGTGCAACTTCTGAGACATAAGCAGTTAATCCAACACGTATTTGTATTTTTGAATGACAGTGATGGGCTATGTATCTTTTCTTTTAATATATTACATTTTATATGTGTGTGTGTGTGTATATGTATATATATATATACACACATGTATATATATAATACATAATAATACATATTTTATTTGTATATAGTATATATTAAATTTTACCAAGTTCATGTTTTTTTAATATACCATTTAATATACATTAGGTAATACTATAATCGGGAACACAACCACTTGAGGTAGTCATTGTTAAAAATACCCAGTTTTGTGAACCCTGAAATGTATTTTTCCTGTATTAAGCTCGTATTAGGAAGGCAGTGTAACAGAAGCATAATGTCTTTCCCTTGTGTTCTATTTATGGCGTGGCTAACGTGATAATTGGAACTGGAACCAAGGGTCCAGCTGTGTGAGGATTTAGGCAGATGTGAAGAAAGAGGAAACCAGGCAGGGTATCAACATGCCTGACCCTCATCTATTTCCTCCTCTTTTTCCTCATCCCACGAAGAACATTTCTAACTGTTGTTTCATTTTGTGTGATAAACGGTTATACACACACAGCAAATCTCTGCACTTCAAATTAAGTAATTATAATGTAACAGCTATATATTTCCTCTAGTTCCTAGATAAATTTAGGCGACTACCTAACATTTTCTCATAAGAGTCTGAGTTAAGTATAAAACTGCTCAATGGCACATTGTATTTTGTATCCCACGATTTAAGTATCAGGCCAGACTCATGGATATGGAGCTGGTGCCTATTACAAGGCTCTTCCTTGTTCTCACATCTGTTTTATAAGAACGATCGTTTTAAAGGCTCCTTGAGTATTAACTTCAGTCATTTCCCATGTTTTCCTTGCCCAAATGGAATAATCTCTTTTCCATCATTCCCTTGGCCGTCACTGCTGGCTTTGAATGCTTCTGTTGTAATGGTGTTGTTTAACGTCTTGTAGACTTCATATTCTGATACCATTCCTGAAGACGCCCTCCCCGGGAAGCTGGTCATGCAGGTCTCTGCCACAGACGCAGATATCCGGTCCAACGCTGAGATTACTTACACTTTATTTGGTTCAGGTGCAGAAAAGTTCAGACTGAATCCAGACACAGGTACGGATGGAATTTGGGACTAATTTAATTGTGTATTTCCTATATGCGGGTGACATGAGATCATGTACAGACTGGAAATTACATTTTTCTCTTTTAAATTTTATTCTGATGCTGTGGGAACAACATCTTAGAAATCTAAGCAGCCACTTAATGTGTAAAGGTTGGGATGAGATTAAAAACAAGCAGCTCAGTCTCCTTGGACTCCTACGATTTAGATGTTGCTACAGATTCCTTGGAAAAACTCAGGGTGAATCTAGAAATTCCTGCTTTACTTTTATAGTGTGTTTCATAAATCTGTGGATCTAACTTTGTGATTTGGCATGTTCTATAATGAATGTTCCATATTTTCTTCTCATCTCTAAGCTTTCGAACTTGGTAAGGTAGTTGTGGATATTATTTTTCTCCAAATGAGAGTCGTGGTTCAGATTTTGTAATTGTAGGAGGAAAAAAAAAAAAGATGATGGAAAATCATGGTTCATATCCTAAATCTCCTGTGGCCCCATTTATTTCTGTTTGTTTCTAGGTGAATTGAGAACAATAGCCCTCCTTGATCGCGAGGAGCAAGCGGTTTACAATCTTCTCGTCAAGGCCACAGATGGAGGGGGAAGATCCTGTCAGGCAGCGGTTGTGCTCACATTAGAAGATGTGAATGACAATGCCCCTGAGTTCACTGCGGACCCGTACACCATCACCGTGTTTGAAAACACAGAGCCTGGGACACTGTTGACAAGAGTGCAGGCCACCGATGCAGATGCAGGTACCCTGAGTCAAGGAGATGCTCTGCCCTTGGGGTGTGCAAGAAGGCTTTGGGCCCCCCAGGGGGACACACCCCAGCAGAGTGTATTTGACCTCTTCCTTTCCTCATGCGTATGATGGAGCTCAGCATTCTTGTAATCGCCATAACTAAGCCATTTTTCATTAATGTGTAAAGTCTCCACAGTTACGCGCAGTGAACTACCTGTCATGTGTCTAAGTTGTGGTCACTGACTTCATTCACTGATTCCCACGGCACCCCACCCCACCCCACCCAGTGTTGGGGCTTGCATGTGCAGCTTTCATATGCTTGGCTATCATTTTGCCAACGTCATGAGGTGCTTTTTGTGAATAAATCAGTAGCATTGTTAAAGAAGTTACAGTATCACGGGAACATAACAAGCGAGTACTGTAGTGTTAAAATTTTATAAATTCTCAAAAATATTTGTGACGAAAATAAGTGTGTGCATTCAGACATTCTGATAACAGAGAGTAAAATGCCTTCTTGATTCATTAACATTGAAGAATTTTTAAAAGTCACATTTTAAACAACTCTTTGTCACTGAAGGTAAGTAACAAATAGATTTCATTTTAGTAAGCCTTATAGAGTCCAGCCTGGAGGGGACAGGGGCTCAAGAGACCCTATTTCTAGTTGAGGAGTTATTGACAAATTATGTAGGAGAGAGAGTCCATTTTCTTTCATTATATGGGCCCGGGTTGGCCAGCCAGTTCTCATGGGTGGGCCCATACCTGTGAGTCAAGGGCAGCCCAAGTTGGACTTGGTAAATTATTTAATTTAAAAAAAAAAAGAAAAGAAAAACAAATATGAAGATGAGAAGGAGTACAGAGGTAGATCTAAGAAGAGCTAGAAGATCTAAGAAGTGGGGTAAATACTATCAAAATACATGTTATGCATGTATGATGTTCTCAAAGGATTAAGAAAGATACCACATCAAAAGATCTTGACTCCTGTCATGTAGTAACAGTGAAAGGGCCCCCAAATCAGCCATGTGTAAGTCCATAAGTTTGTAATTCGTCTACATAAGGATCTTTAAATTATATTTGTTTGCATTTCATCGTTTAACAGTGTCCCGCGTTTTAAAATTTTCAGCTATGAAACCTAATAGGATTTCATGTTTTGACAGGGTTGAATCGGAAGATCTCTTACTCACTGATCGACTCTGCTGATGGGCAGTTCTCCATTAACGAGCTGTCTGGGATTATCCAATTAGAAAAGCATTTGGACAGAGAACTACAGGCAGTATATACTCTCACTTTGAAAGCAGTGGACCAAGGATTGCCAAGGAAATTGTCGGCTACTGGCACTGTGGTCGTGTCAGTGTTGGATATAAACGACAACCCACCTGTGTTTGAGTACCGTGAGTACGGTGCCGCTGTGTCTGAGGACATTCTCATCGGGACCCAAATTCTCCAGGTGTACGCAGCAAGTCGGGATATCGAGGCCAATGCAGAAATCACCTACTCCATAATAAGCGGAAACGAACATGGAAAATTCAGCATAGATTCTAAGACAGGTAAGTCTCTGTGTAAATGAGGAAGCCCCGTTCCTTACTGAGGATCTGTTTCGGATTCCACGTCTCATAAAGTGAGGGATCTCAGGTAGTCAGTGTGTGTTCTGAAGAGATAAAACTCAAGTTTCCTTTCTTTTGCTTAAAGTGGGATTGAAATAGTGTGGAAACCTTCACACTCTGATTCTATGTGGTGCCTAGTTTCTGGAATGTCCATTATAAATTACAAACCAATTTGGAACAAACTATCGAATCCCACTCAGACAATTTAGTGATGATGCAAACTATCCCAGGTGTGCCAAGGAAGGATGCTTAGTGGTAATAACGTGTCATTATTCATCCTGATATCAAAGGCACATCGAGTGTCCTATTACACTGTCCTTTTGACCTCTTATATCTCAGTTCCTATACGGGGCATTCCTTAAGTTGACTTCCTTTTATAAGAATTTTTTTTTTAATTTTATTTATTCTGTATATAATCTTCTGTCTGCATGTACACCTGCACACCTGAAGAGAGCACCAGATCTCATTATAGATGGCTGTGAGCCACCATGTGGTTGCTGGGAATTGAACTCAGGACCTTTGGAAGAGCAGCCAGTGCTCTTAACGTCTGAGCCATCTCTCCAGCCCTTAAGTTGATTTCTTTACTGTGCTCATTACATACACTAGTCAAAGGAGATTGGGTTCCACTGAGCCAGCAGTGCCAAGGGTCAGCCATGACTAACTTCCACTTCGTGAATACTGGTGTAGTTGTATTACTCTACGGTCTAAAATACCTATCGGCTCTAGGACACTGTAAGATGTAACTCTTTCATGCTGTATTTAGTTGAATGTTATGTGTGACTATTTCTGATGAAGAATAGATGTCTTATGAGCTATTCTATAATATTTAAAGTCTGATAACATTTTTAGGACTTTCATAGAAATTTTTCTTTCAAGTAGGATGGACTAAGTTGAACAGAGAAATGTTATAGGTGTTGTTAAATCAGTAAAGGATTTTATTTTATTTATTTGTTTATTGAAACAAGTTCTTTATTGTCCAGGCTGGTCTCATGATCCCTGTGTCCCATTCTCAGGGGAGATATTTAATAAGATGAAGGGTTTTCAAAAGGACAAGCATGATAATAACAACAAGAGAGAAACCAAAAGGCACTAAATTGAATTTTTATTAAAAAAAAAAAAAAAAGTATTAAACTGTAGTGAAGTGCCTCAAAGAAGTATAAGGGTCCCTGCCATTTTAACAGCATCAGTCATTTTAAGCAGAGCTAGCATTATTGGCAGGTACCAGGGATTAAATGCCACTTAGGAATATAAAGGAAATAAGCAGGGATGTCGGATGAGTAAAAATCATAATTTTAAATTATTGAATTAAACCAGAAAATGTAGGGAAAAAAATGTTTTTGAAATGAGAACTAAATGTATTTAAAGGTGGTAATGTTGTACCAAGAAAAAAAAAATGGAACTGCAGAGTGCTAGAAGTAATTACGTTTCTCCGTACAGGGGCCGTATTTGTCATCGAGAACCTGGATTATGAAAGCTCCCATGAGTACTACCTGACTGTGGAGGCCACTGACGGAGGCACGCCTTCCTTAAGTGATGTGGCTACTGTGAACATCAACGTCACAGACATCAATGACAACAGCCCAGTGTTCAGCCAGGACACCTACACCACAGTGGTCAGCGAGGACGCGGCTCTTGAGCAGTCTGTCATTACAGTACGTACTTTGGCCTCTTCTTGCAGGAGCAGTTAGTAAAAGCATTCCAGTTCCCGTACTAATTCTTTCTAAAATATGTTAGAGCACTGCTAGAGCTCTGTGCTAGAATACTCCCTGTGAGATGATGTGAGTCCTCACCACTGCAAATTAGGAAGGTCCTTGTGGAGCCAATTAGTGGCTTTAAGTAACTGTCATAAAACAACTGGCTGCTATTTCCTCTATCCCTTCCTTAGCTGTGTCCTAAATGAGAGTGATATTTCCTAGATTATGGCTGACGATGCTGATGGACCTTCAAACAGCCACATCCACTACTCAATTCTAGAGGGTAACCAAGGAAGTCCGTTTACAATTGACCCTGTCAGAGGAGAAGTGAAAGTAACGAAGACCCTAGACCGGGAGACGGTAAGCTTTAAATTGTTAACGAAGCACTAAAGCTTTGTGTTCATAACTGCTCGGTATGATGTGAAGTCTTAGAAGAGTAGAAACTACATCTTAGGAAATGACAGGCCAAGATGGAAATATTGGAAAGTCGATTAAAGTTTCAGCTTCAGGTCTTCAGCTTTTTTTTTCTGATTTTTTTTTTTTTCTTTTTAAAAATTTTCATGTTTTGGGAATCTTACATCATCCACTCTGATTGCACTCACCTCCCAGTCCTGTTATGTCCGCCCCACCTCCACTGGTCACCCACACACACGTCCATTTTGTGTTGTCCATATACTCCACTGGACCATGGTCAGACTCCTACTGGCCAGCCCCACGAGGGAAGGTGAGTCTTTCTCCACCTGCAGCCCCACCAGAAGGCATCAGCTGTGGAGAGTGGGCGAGACACGGGGGCAGCTCTGCTGTCTACACTCCAGTGTTTTTGAGTGGGGTTTTCTTAAGAGTCTGGGAAGCATGACAAAATATATTCTAGTAGGCAGACTAAAATGAGGTTCTTTTTCTCTTTTTAAAGCATGACCTTGATACCTAGTTCAGGCTGGCCTCAAATTCACCATACTCTTGCCTCAGCTTTCTGAGTGCTGAAATCACACGTGCCTTTCACCATACCTGACTGAAATTTAGTAATTGCAACTAAAGAACCCAGCTCTTTTAACACACTGTTTCCACTAAGAGATGGTAGAGGAGGTGGCCTGTGGAGTTCTCAAGGCCACTGTGGTGGAACAGTCTTGCTAGACTCAAGTCCTACAGAATGGTATGCTGGGATTTATCCATCTTCCAGTCTTCTCCCATTGCTTACTCTAAAGCTCCTGTAGCAGGGAACTGCTCTAACAGAGAAGCTGTCTCAGTTGATTTCTTTTGCAAGAGGCCACAAATATCACCTTGAGGGATTTAAATGGCTAAGTGTAATCCAAGTGTGAAATTGAAGGCGACTGTAACCTGGCACATCTTGAGGTGTTGGAAAGGAGTCTGCACACAGGTCAAGAAGCAGCACAAGTCTCTGTCTCTGGTTCATCAAGATTTAGCCTCTCTTGAAGGTGCCACCTTCGGTGTTGCCAAAGTAACAGCATTTGAGCTGGGTTTGCAGTTTCCTCTGGTCATTTGCATAATTTGTCCTTTTCTTCCTTTTATTTCTAATAGAACTGTAAGATGTTTAAGATCAAGCACTCTAATAAGATTCTTAACGGCAGACATCAAAGAATCTGCTTCTTGTTGATAACTATTTCTGTTGAGAAAATAGTGCACTCACTCACTGGCGGGGGGGGGGGGAGGCTATTTTAATTTTAGGGAAGTCTCTAGACAAAAGCTTAGCAAATGAGATCTTGGGCTCCCAGTTGACAGGCACCATACAAAGGAATGGGTGTTCTGTCTTTCCCTACAAAAGATCTCAGGTTATACGCTTACGGTGCAAGCTGCTGATAATGGCAATCCACCCAGAGTCAACACAACCACGGTGAACATCGATGTGTCAGACGTCAATGACAATGCCCCTCTCTTCTCCAGAGACAACTACAGCGTCATCATCCAGGTAAAAGGGCGGTGTGTTCCAGAGGAGAGGGCCTCTTCCATCTTCCCCTGGCCGCAGGCACTCACTTGAAATAGCTTTCCTTTCCAAGGACCATGTTTCAGAAAACTGGGAAAGATGAGTTTAGAGGAGTCCCTGTCTTAGTACAGAGGAAGTGTTATTTTTGTTGTTCTTTTTGTTTTGTTTTGTTTTGTTTTGTTTTGTTTTTTTTAAGACACTCTCACTGTCCTAGGATTAACAAGGAAGAACTCTTCATAGTCATATCTTTTACTGCCTTGGTTTTCACCACATTGTTCTCTTCCCTGCTACTTCTCCAGCCCTTGGATCCCATTCAACCTACTTCACCCCTCTTTGACCTCATCGCCAGTTATTACTGCTCTCACTTTACGTGTGCCTGCCCTCTCCCATCCCCTTCACGCCCCTCCCCCTCTTCCCACTTCCTTGATGCATTAGCACTAAGGTTTTGTTGTCTATTTACCAGAAAGCCACATGGTTGTGTTGATTGCTTCTTGTACTGCTTCTTTAACGTTGTGCAGGAGAACAAGCCAGTGGGCTTCAGTGTCCTGAAGCTGGTAGTGACAGACAAGGACTCTTCTCACAACGGCCCCCCCTTCTTCTTCACTATCGTGAGTGGAAATGATGACAACACATTTGAAGTGAACCAGCATGGGGTCCTGCTGACAGCAGCTACGATAGAGAGGAGAGTGAAGGACCACTACCTTCTGCGTGTGAAGGTATTGAAGGCTTGGTGGCTTTACTTGGGTTCGTGGAGGACAGCGCAGGTGGTTATCATCGTATATTTAGCCAGCTTCCTTATAAGTTACAAGAAAGCAGAAATGAATATGATTTGTCTTTTGAGTGCACGTCCAGTTTGGTCTCAGTGGCACTCGGGCTACTCCTTCATAGGCTGAGGTGGGGCTCAGTGTCCTTTTCATTGGTGGGCTTCTCGATGAGAACTGAATCCCTAGCAGTTGATCAGTTTGTAGGACATAAGCAAAATACAAGCTTTTTTTGGGGGGAGGATGTTGTAATGATGCCAGAGGTGACTTCTGTTTTCGTAGGTGGCTGATAATGGAAAACCTCAGCTGTCATCCTTGACGCACATTGACATCAGGGTTATTGAGGAAAGCATCCATCCACCCGCCATCTTGCCGCTCGAGATTTTCATCACTGCCTTTGGAGAGGAATACTCAGGTGGGGTCATAGGAAAGATCCATGCAACAGACCAGGACGTGTATGACACATTGACTTACAGTCTGGACCCGCACATGGACAGCCTCTTCTCTGTTTCCAGCACGGGGGGTAAGCTTATTGCACACAGAAAGCTGGATGTGGGCCAGTACCTTCTTAATGTCAGCGTAACTGATGGGAAATTTACAACGGTGGCTGACATCACCGTGCATATCCAGCAAGTGACGCAGGAGATGCTGAACCACACCATCGCCATTCGCTTCGCTAACCTCACCCCGGAAGAGTTCGTCGGTGACTACTGGCGCAACTTCCAGCGAGCTCTACGGAACATCCTGGGCGTCAGGAAGAATGACATACAGATCATCAGCTTGCAGGCCTCCGAACCTCATTCGCATCTAGATGTCTTACTGTTTGTAGAGAAGTCAGGCGGTACCCAGGTTTCAACGAGACAGCTTCTGCACAGGATTAACGCGTCCGTGACCGACATTGAGGAAATCATCGGGGTGAGGATATTGGGTGTGTTCCAGAAGCTCTGCGCAGGGTTGGATTGCCCATGGAAGTTCTGCGATGAGAAGGTATCTGTGGATGAGAACGTTATGTCAACTCACAGCACAGCCAGGCTGAGCTTCGTGACTCCCCGACACCACAGAACGGCTGTGTGTCTCTGCAAAGGTAATAGAGTGTGCATGTGTGGAGATGAGTGTAAAAGAGTATTTTATTGTGTGTGGGGGGGGGACTATAGGATGGCTGAGAGGTTAAGAGCCAGTCTTCACCTGTACTGGCTACTCTTCCATAAGACTCAGGTTCGATTTCCAGCACCCACATAGTGGCTCACAACCATTAGTAATTCTAGTTCCAGGAATGCCCTCTTCCGGCTTCATGGGTACCAGGGACCGAAATGGTACACAGATATACATACAGGCAAAACGCCCAGGCACATAAAATTAAACTCTAAAATGTTTTTTTGTTTGTTTGTTTGTTTTTTAAAAAGAAGAAGACTGTTTCATGGCCAGACCTGGTGATATAGGCCTATGATCCCAGCTGCTTGGAAGGAGTATAAGTTCAGAGCCATAGTAGGCTACATAAGGGGTCCAGGTCAGCCTGGGCAATAGAGTTGACAGTCTCTCTCAAAATGAAACAATGGAAAAAAGGGCTGGGGATAAGGTAAGTCAGTGGAAGAGTGCTAGTCTAGCGTACAGGAGGCCTAGGTCCAACCCTCGAGAGCTGCAGAACTGGGGCTTGGTGGGTGGCAGGTAGGGAGTAATGATCATTTTCATAATTGTTATTTTCTCTCCTGCCTTCCTCTTGTTTTTCTAAATCAAGATGGAAACTGCCCACCTGTCCACCATGGGTGTGAAGAAAACCCTTGTCCTGCAGGATCTGAATGTGTCGCTGATCCCAGAGAGGAGAAATACAGCTGTGTGTGTCCTGGGGGCGGGTTCGGTAAATGCCCAGGTAAGGGCTCCCATGACCAGATTCATTTCAAACCATCCTTTACAGTGCTTCGATTACTGTCTTCTTTATTGGAGTAGAGAATCATGTGCAGGTTGTTTATCATAACAAAGTAAATGAAAAGATGAACAAAGAGAGTAGGAGCTGTCTGTTGAGCCCCTCTCACTCGCTGTATAAACCTTCTTTCTCTCTAATAACCCTCTTTCTCCTGGTTTCTTCCATAGCCTTCAACTTCTTGCTTTATTCCCCTGCTTAGCTTATTAAGGACATGTTCACAGCTCATTGTATGTAATCCTCACTCTTTAATAGCTGGACCATGATTTTGTCACCATTATTTATGTGTCTGCCTGTTAAAGAATGTGTCCTTCCTGTTAAAAATCCTTTCAGGTTCATCCTGGCGCTTCTTCCTCTGTTTCATGGTACTCTGAGACTAGAATCTGCAGTCAAATTTAATGCATTTTAAAAATCAGATACGCTGTTATAGTAGTTTCCGAAATAGTTGAATGGATCATTCCCATTTCTTCCAGACATTCATGAAGGTCTCGTGTCTCATTCTCTTCATCTGTATTGAAAGCTTTCAGTCAAAAGCCATGCTCCCTCCCTTATGGGCTCAGAAGACTTACTTATTTAAGTTTTAATGTCTCTGTCTGCATATGGGAAAAATCTCTCTGTTAATTAGTTGGTGTCAACATTTCCTGCTGTGTGGCTTGCCTCTTGGGCTGTCTGTTTCTGAATGTGCAGATCTCTTTGTGTATTATGAATATTAGCATGTTTCTTATTACAATCTGCCCTCCCTTGTTACTGCTCCTTTATTCCATTAAATGTGCCTTTTGTCATTTTGAAATTGATTTTTTTTTTATTTAGTCAATTCTACATAACTTAATTTTCATTTCTGAAGGCTGATATGGTTTTCATCTTCTCTGAGGAATGGGTTTGTTTTGTGTTTTGCTTGACAGGTTTGCCAAATCACCTTGAGGCTACATCACTATTTTTTTCTCAAATTACCTGCTAATAACTTACACAAAGCAATTTTATATTTAGTTCTGCTATTATTTTAGATTTTATTTCTCTGTGATGCAGAGCTCTCATTCTCTTCCACATGGAAAGTCAGTTGTGCTAGGCTGTGTGTTAAAGCCAGCAGACGCTTTGCCTATTACTATAATTTTATTTTTTCAAGACATGGTTTGTCTTTGTGGCCTTGGCTGCCCTGGACTTGCTTTGTAGACCATGCTGATCCACGGAGCTCCGCCTGCGTCTGCCTTCCTGAGTGCTGGGATTAAAGGCGTGCACCACTGCACCCAGCCATTGCTATATTTTAAATTGGGGGGGGGAGCCCCCTGGGGAGGAAAAAGATCATACTTTCAAACTTTTAATAACATGCTTAAGTTCGGTGCTGATACAAGTTTTTCTTCTCTAATCTGTAGGGAGCTCATCCATAACTTTTACTGGAAACAGCTTTGTGAAATATCGTCTGATGGAAAATGAAAACAAGTTAGAGATGAAATTGACCATGCGGCTGAGAACCTATTCTTCCCATGCAATTGTAATGTATGCTCGAGGAACTGACTACAGTATCCTGGAGGTATGTCTCATATTTCCTTTTACCTCAGACCGTGGGAGACTTTATGAATGTGTAAGTTTTGTTTTGTGTTTTGATTGTCCCATTTAAAAACAAAGAAACTAAGAAAGAGGATTTTATTCCAAGTCTCAAGGATCTGCGAGTGGCCTGGATAATTTTGACACTTGGGTGCAATTAAAATTTTTTGCTGCTGTCCCGTAGCATAGAAATTTACTTCTGATGTTCTTTAACAAACATTTTTAGACATGTAACAGCTAACATTCAAGTCTCTTCATTATATCTTGCTAACATTGGCATAGTTTTTACCGATATCCTACATGATGTTTTGTGTGTATTTATGTGCTGTGTGGGTTCAGTTAACAGTTAATTATTAGTCACATCCATGTTATTTTTGGATGTGAGCGCTCCCTGATGATCCATTTTTGTTATTTGCATAATAGATTAATGAGTATGTGCTCCATAGCAACTAAATGCAAGTTTGCATTCTTTTGACCTTCGCTCACTAACCTCACACTTCTTAATAGGATTTGCGCAGACTTGGTATGAACGGTATTTATTCTGTTGTAGATTCATACTGGAAGACTGCAGTACAAGTTTGACTGTGGCAGTGGCCCTGGAATTGTCTCTGTTCAAAGCATTCAAGTCAATGATGGCCAGTGGCACGTGGTATCCCTTGAAGTGGAGGGGAATTATGCTAAGTTGGTTCTAGATGAAGTCCACACTGCGTCTGGTACAGCCCCAGGGGCTCTGAAAACCCTGAACCTGGATAACTATGTGTTTTTTGGTGGCCACCTCCGCCAGCAAGGATCAAAGCATGGAAGAAGCAGCCAGGTGGCCAACGGTTTCAGGGGCTGCATGGACTCCATTTATCTGAATGGGCAGGAGCTGCCCTTGAATAACAAACCAAGAGCCTATGCACACATCGAAGAGTGGGTGGACTTATCTCATGGGTGCTTATTAACCGCCACAGAAGACTGCTCTAGCAACCCGTGTCAGAATGGAGGCGTTTGCAATCCCTCCCCTACTGGAGGTAGGCTTCCTAAAGCTACAGTCGCCCAGAGTTACCCACGGGTACATTTAAAAGCAGTTTTCCCGAATAGCATTGGTTTGCCTCCTTTTGTTCGCCAGCGATGTCATCATTTCTCATCTTCGTCCCAGATAGCATCAGAATTCGGTAGCATGTGTTGTGACTTTG
This sequence comes from Psammomys obesus, assembly GCF_907164565.1. Taxonomy (NCBI): domain Eukaryota; kingdom Metazoa; phylum Chordata; class Mammalia; order Rodentia; family Muridae; genus Psammomys; species Psammomys obesus. The sequence goes on from NW_026596147.1 coordinate 5,767,408, forward strand.
GGCTAGCCTAAAGAGCCAGTGTTGGTTTACCATGTTCTTTTGCCTTCTACCACAGTGACCATGGCCAAAGACAAACTAAGGCCATGTCCAGGGTGTAAGGGAGTGAGCAAGGCAGACTATGTTGCCATGTTCCCCAAAGGCATATCATGGGAAGTTTTACCTGTGAGTGTAAACACACTGTTGAATTGTGTTTCTCGTGTGCATGTCCACCAGTGGGACAGTTTGTTTTGCCCTGTACATTTGAGGGACCAGCCTTATGTGATTGTCATTAGCTAAATCTAGTCACACGTATTTTCTTCACTTCCCTGGTTAGCTTATTCAGGATGAACATACTAAAAATTTAAACATCCAAAATCTAAAATGCTTCCAAATCCACTACTTTTTGATCAAATTTCCAGGGTTTGGGACATTTGGGATATCAGATTTCCAGTTTAGAAATGTTCCACTGGGAAAATTTTGTTTAAAAAAAAAAAAAATCCTAAATCTAAAAAACTCCAAAGTCTAAATTCTTTTTGGTCCCAGCATTTTGGAAAAAGAGATATTCGACCCATGGGCAGTACCCATATGGATTACTCTTCATTTAGAGAGAATGGGCATTTTGCTACCTTTCATAGATGTTGGGGAACTGTATCTTCACTTAAACGTAAAGGCATAAGCAAACCAAATGTTTTCTGGTCACTGAGTGACTGGATTTGCTCTTTCCACCTTGTAGGTTATTACTGCAAGTGCGGTGCATTATACATAGGCACATACTGTGAAGTGAGCGTCAACCCCTGCTCCTCCAACCCCTGCCTCTATGGTGGAACATGCGTGGTAGACAATGGAGGTTTTGTTTGCCAATGTAGGGGCTTGTACACCGGTCAGAGGTATGTTTGTATTTCTTAATGAATTGTAAGGCTAAATGTTTCAAGCATGGAATTCTGCTTAGGACAGCTCACTGTGTTCTTCAGTTGTTATTACTCTCTCATTTTATTTGCAGTGATCTCATGAGGGTTTTTTTGCATGTTTTTTTTTATTTCCTTATTTAGATGTCAGCTTAGTCCATACTGCAAAGATGAGCCCTGTAAAAATGGTGGAACATGTTTTGACAGTTTGGATGGTGCTGTCTGTCAATGTGACTCAGGCTTTAGGGGAGAAAGGTAAATGGTTTCTTTCGAGCTTCATATCTGCTGCACCTTTCCACAGTGCGCTGACCATTAACACAGCTTCATCGACTCACACCGCATCACTTGGATGCGGCGGTTCTCACTGGCATTTTTATGACGTACAGAAAACTGTATCAGAAAGATTCATAGAAAGTTGGAAAGGCCCACGTTCATACTTTAGAGCTATTATTTATAGATGAAGAATGTATGGGTCCTTGGCAGGTAGCAATTGCTTGTAAACTGGTTGCATTTATTGTGTTTTCTAAAGCAGATACGTTTGACACCATGTCATCCATCCTTGAGAAAGTACTAATGACAATTTCTCAGAGTATTTTTTACCAGTATAGATCCAGCATCTAAACGTTGCTGCTTTTCTCCTCTTTTGGTTATATTAATTATACTAATTATTAAGCTATTTCTACTAAGCCCCAGTAAGTCTAAGAGGCAGTTATGATTTAGACATTTTGATATCTAAAAAAAAAAAAAAAAAAAAATACATACCTATATGTGTTGGGGGAAAATGCACAAGATTTCTCAGTTCTCTTTTCAAAAGTAATTGGAGTCAGGCTCAGTGGAAAACCCCACAATCCCTGCACTCAGGTGGCAGACTCAGGTGGATCTATGGCTTGTGGAGGCGAGTGTCATCTCTATAGTGAGCTCTAGGTCATCACGCAGCATTTAAATCCTAGCAAAGGGTGTTCAGACGAGCCTCCCTTGGTCTCATTTGGCTGCTGGTGTGGTCCACCTGTAGTTTTATTCCATATCATTTTAGTCTTGTAGTTATTATAATCCTGAATTTTGTCATTAGTTATGTGACCCCAGTTTATTCGTTGATTTTTTCCCCCAGTTCTAATCAATGCATGTGCCTACATATTTGACAAAAAATGTATTTTTTTAAAAAGTCTTCTAGTTGTTCATAATTTCCAAACATATTTTTTTTTCAAATGAGAAAGAGTGAGGGAAGTGTATACAACAGAGCCACACGGCCCTGTTTAGAAAAGCAGAAGGGACTTGGCCCTGATCTAGTTTGTGACTGTGACATGCGCAGGAAGATGATTCTGGAAGGAATATCATTTTTAAGGGGAGAGTGTGTTTTCTATCCCCTCATGTCTTATAGGACTGTCGTAATCCCATACAGGACCACTCTGACTGGAAGTTAATCTGGCCCATGAGAACGATTTGCAGCATACACCACTCATTAAAATGCACCTTAGCGTCCCAGTTTCTAAATGATAGCTTGACTACGAGACCTAGAAACAGACTGGTGTTTTAGCCTATTGAATTGATTTAGTAATCTGTTATTTCTGGAAAAATGCAGCTAGATATTGGCTTGATGTGGTTGTCTCTCGAATATACATTCAGCCTGTCCTCTTGTGACTATTCCACAAAAGGCCTTTTGTTCTCGTTCCTGGTTTGGGTGTGTTCTGATAGCTTAACGCCCAGCTTTGTTTTGGCGTCTCTTAGGAAGGGTTGCTGTGTTTAGTGTTCTTTCTGAAGGAGTATAGGGCTGGTGTGGTCCGACATCTACTGCATTCTTGCATTCCTCTTGGCAGATGTCAGAGTGACATTGATGAATGTGCTGGAAACCCGTGTCGGAATGGGGCCCTTTGCGAGAACACGCATGGCTCCTATCACTGTAACTGCAGCCAGGAGTACAGAGGGAAGCACTGTGAGGACGCCACTCCCAACCAGTATGTGTCCACTCCATGGAACATTGGACTGGCCGAAGGGATAGGAATTATTGTGTTTATAGCCGGGATATTCTTACTGGTGGTGGTGTTTGTCCTCTGCCGGAAGATGATCAGCCGGAAGAAGAAACACCAGGCTGAACCTGAAGACAAACGTTTGGGACCAACCACGGCTTTCCTACAGAGACCTTATTTTGACTCAAAGCTCAACAAGAACATTTACTCTGACATCCCACCCCAGGTGCCTGTCCGCCCTATCTCCTACACTCCAAGCATTCCAAGTGACTCGAGGAACAACCTGGATCGAAATTCTTTTGAAGGCTCGGCTATCCCAGAGCATCCGGAATTTAGTACTTTTAACCCCGAGTCTATGCACGGCCACCGGAAGGCTGTGGCCGTGTGCAGTGTAGCTCCAAACCTGCCTCCGCCACCACCTTCCAACTCGCCCTCAGACAGTGACTCCATACAGAAGCCCAGCTGGGATTTCGACTATGATGGTAAGGGCGCATTTTCCGTCTCACCAAAGTGCCGCTGAGGTTCCCGGGTCTGCCATAGTGGCTTATGGGGCTGATGATGACGCTTTCCCATCTGAGATGGTCATGAAACTCATTTGGGCATTCCAGTTGCTGGCTGGGGATTGGGAGCTTGGAGTTATTTTTACAAAGAAGATTTAATGGTGCTCTAACTAATGTTCTACAAAGACCCTTTCACTTTTGTTACTGATGCACATTCTCAACTATGATTTGGGTTCTTTTATTATAACAAGAAATAATAGAGGGGAGATCGCTTATATACTAATTTTCTTTTTTCATTACAGCCAGACAAGGTAACTGAGTTCATATTTGTGCAATATTTGTATGTGTGGCTCAGCATAAGCCTGAAGCTTTAGAAAAAAGTTATATATGCCATTTTAGGATGGAATTTAATTTATCATCAGTTATTCTTTCTAGGCCTATTTATAGAGAAATTCTGGTTTATTGGGTCTCTTGAGACTATGTAGAAGCCTTTTTACTGTTTTTTGTCTAGGATGCCTCTCTAGTTCTTTCTTTTCCGTTCTGTAGCTCACGTAGCAAGCACAGCCCAGGTTTTTCCTTACAGAGTGTAACCACGAACCGGGGGAACATGGAACTCACCTACCTGCTGTCTCTTCCTTTCAGCCAAAGTGGTGGATCTTGATCCTTGTCTTTCCAAGAAGCCCCTGGAGGAAAAGCCCTCCCAGCCATACAGCGCCAGGGAGAGCCTGTCAGAGGTGCAGTCCCTGAGCTCTTTCCAGTCAGAGTCCTGTGATGACAATGGTGAGTGTTGGGTGCTGATGTGCTGTGGCCACTTAGAAATGCTGCTGAGGCTTGTTGTGTCATACAGTGATGGAGGTGGACCAGGTCCCCTAACTGGATTAAAATGCCCCATGCTTCCTTTGACGGAGATGTACAATACAGCGTAAATACTTGCATGAGCCTATGCTGGGGAAAACATTTCAAGTTAGCACAGTTACAGGGCACTTGCCTAGCGTGTGCAGGGCCCTGGGTTCAGTCCCTAGTATTGTAAAACAAAGCAGTGTTCTTACTGAAGAGCTATTTTAACTGTAGTAGTAGGAAAGAAAGAAAGAGTTGATTTTGCCTGTTGGCTGTTCTTGTATTATTTGTACTTTTTTGCAAAACCGTAAGTGTTATGGAAGCTTTGTGGGTTTTTTTTGTTTGTTTGTTTCTTTCTTTCTTTCATGATCGCTAACAGTTTTTCTGAACATGCAGTGCACACGCACATATATGCACCCTCTGAGAAAAGATGTGTAGAAGTCTGAAATGTTCACTTTCAGTCACACCTTTGGTATTACAAGGTTCTATTTGTCTCTTCCCCAACCCACTGCTGCCCCAGCTCCCATTTGGATCAGAGCGTACTGACTGAGAGCAGAGTTTAAGAGATGGCTAGTAAGTCGGATTATATTTCTAATGAAGAAGGTTTGGCCGTGGGATCTCTGACAGCAGTTGTGTTTATCTGGTTTCCCCAGGGTGGATTGCAATGATAGACAGCCTCATCGTGTTAGCACATGTACAAGAAAGTATCATTACATTGATAGTGGTTATCTACTGGAAATGATCAAATCTCAGAAAATGTGGGCTCAGTTTTACTTTGTCTCTTTGTGTAAAAGTGCAGTGTGTTTAGATATTAAAAAGAATATTTTATCATTGAAAAGAAGAAAATTGCTAATAACTGTCATTTCCAAAATAACATAGTTTATGAACAGAGTAATATAATTTGTAATGAATCGTATCTATGGGTCTCTGGGTCTGCTTATCTATAAAACTCTGCAGAGCCCTTTTCCTCCATTAAAGGTGATTATAAATATGTTCTATTCTTTGAAGATTTCAAGCAAGTTTTGCATTATTTAAAGCACACTCTTGTTTATTCTTGGGTGGAGAATTTGGATATATTACCGCTTACTAAACCATCAAGAACAAGCTGGGATCATTTCTTTCATTTGTTTCAGTTCTGGAAAGGTTATATTGCCAGCTTAAGTGATTTATACTATGGCCCTTAAATGCTGTCAAAGATACATTTGAGGATTTTGTCAATATTTTCTAGTTTTGTTGTTTTTGTGGAAACCCCATTCTTAAAAAAAAATATTAAGATGCTTTTACAAAGGCATTTAGTTATGAAAGTTTATTTTCAGGCGATAACAGTGTGAGGGAAAGCCTGCACAGGGCTGTTGGTGTTTTTAATTATTACATCAGTCAATCACTTTTAGTCATAAAGTTCAAGTCTCAGCTGAGTCTGCACTTAACATTTCATCAGTAGTTTCCTAAATCTTTTTCATAATTAACTAAAGTCTCAAGAGAGCACCAACAGTTCTTGTGTGGGTCTGTAGCTTCGGAGTCCGGGAGGGCTGCATCTCCGCTAGCTCTAAGGGAAGTCTTGGTTTCCTTGTTTCTCCAGGGCCTAGAAGTCATTCACCTTCTTGGTAATTAAGGCGTTAGCTTTCATAGTTCAGTCCGCTCCCCATTCAGCACCTGTAGTAGGAGCACCAAGCCCCAAGCACAGCTGGGACAGCTCCCATGTGCAGGCCATTCCAGTCCACTCAGCCCACCCAGCTAATTGAGGAAAATCTCTTCCTTATGTGAGCCTTAACAATAGCAGGAAGCTTGCTTTGTTTTGTTTTGTTTTTCTTTCACATACTAGGTTAAGTAGTCATTAAATCCCAGGATTAGAATGTCCCCGAGTTAGAATGTTTACATGCACATTGGAGCTGACATGGGGACTTTAAAATAATCTTGCACAAATGAAAAAGGAATCTACATAGCTTCTGTGGGGTGAGAAATACACGCTCAGGAACAGGGATACAACCAGTCTTGTGGTTGTGTTGCACAGACCTCTTGCTAGATTTCTTTATTCTCAGGTAGTATACTAGTTCCTTGAACGCGTAACCTTTTTCCAAGACATGTAAATCTGAATTGTTTTTTCCCTGATATAATTTATAATTATAATTGTATAAAATACTTAGCCAAAGCTTTTTGCCCAACTTCTACTAAAACATGGTTCTGTCGTTTCCTTGACTAATAATGGCAAGCCTGTAGCTTGATTAGAAATGTCCTGAGACCTGTAACTAGCAGAAAGAGCGCAGGGGTCTAGTGTTATCAAAGCCTTCATTTCACCTCTTTAAATTAGGGGAGAAACTGCATTAAATTAAGAGGTTTTATGTGATGCACTGTTTTCTACTAAGGATTTTCCTAATTGGCTCCTTTTGTGCCTTTTTACAAGCTTCCATAGTGACTGTCATACACCTTGTCAACGCTGTCGTTGACACGGTGGATAAAGAAGGTATAAGTGTTTGTGTTTTGTGTCTGTGGTTTGCGGTGACCATCAGTGGGGTGGGAAGCTTCTGCCTACTATCCCATTATGAAAATCGTACATGCTTTGGGGGAGGTTTGATGGGTTTCAGTTTGGGAAGTTTATGTTGACAGTATGTGTTGTGAAAATATTTGTATGTATGTCTTTTTTTTTTTTTTTTAATATTATGGATGGCTGCTGAGAACTTGGGGACCTGTTCCTAGCACCAATTTCTGACCAAGTAGGTCTTTATTAGGCCTGAGAACTTTCATTTTTAATAAGTTTCCAGTTGATTTAGATCTAGGAATTTCCTTATGTAAAAAAAATCACCAATCAAGAATTACTTGCATAGACCATCAAGAGCACACATGCAGGGTCAGAGAGATGGCCCAGGGAAAAAGTGCTTGGCATGCAAGTGTTGAGGACCAAAGTTCAGGTCCCCAGGACCCATGTCAATGAGGATGGGCATGGTGGCCTTCTGGTAATTCCTGCCTTAGAAGACAGAGGCATGGAATCCTCAGAGCAAGCTACCTCTTAGGACTGTAAGCGAGCTATGGGTTTGGTTGAGAGACCCTGGTGTGAAAGAGAAACCGGGATGAGTCCCAACATCCCACCATGGGCCTCCACATGGACACACATATTCGTGTGCATGGCCTCCCAAACACACCACACCACACCACACACACACACACACACACACACACACACACACACACACACACACACACACA
>NW_026596147.1:5774803-5855699 GCF_907164565.1 Psammomys obesus
ACACACACACACACACACACACACACACACACACACACACACACACAGTGCTAGTCAAACATGACTAGCAATAAACACCTGTGAGCAGGCACCTTTTAGGAGGAAGGGGTGAGGTCTCCTGCTGGATTTGGAGGGAGGGTAGCAAGGCAAGTTTGCCCTCAGTGGTTCCAATCACTAAGGGACTTAGTCTATTTTCCTCTAAAGTACTGTTTTCACTTTGCGAATCAGAACATTATCTGTATTTTGTCTACCCAATTTTAGTTAAAACAGGGTGACATTCCAGTATTTTAAATATTGATAGTTTAAAGAGGCAAAGTTTAAACCGTTGAAAGATCTTAAACAGTCTCCTCAACGGAATTTCTACTGATTTATTTTTTTTTCTTACCTAAAGTAAATTTAAAGTTGAAAATGAGTTATCAAATGCTTAGTTTACAACAAAGGTTGCCAATCCTCATGTATAGAGAAATTTACTGTGTTATAGTAGATGAGCAAAAACCCCTTAGATACTTTCTCCAAATACTCCTTTTATTCGTACAGTTTTCAAGGATGTTATGGAGTGTGCAGAAAGCATTACCTCCGTCTAGAAAGGTGACCATAGCTCTGCCATTACTACCATTCTTACAGTGGTGACAGCCTACCTAAAGGGTTGTTCTTCTTTGGATTTTTTCCTTTATTTCTTACAGAAAACCAGTCTGCAGCTTAGCCAGGCTAAGCCTCCTGGCATCCTGAGATTTTCTCTCCGCCTCCATGGATAGAGAGTATAGTTACAGTTGATGGAAAGAGGCCAAAGAATAAACGTAGCTAGTTAAGGAGCTCACTGAGGAAAGATTAACAGACTTTTTTATTTATAAAAAGCCCAGTGAGGGGGCTGGAGAGATGGCTCAGAGGTTAAGAGCACTGGTTGCGCTTCCAGAGGTCCTGAGTTCAATTCCCGGCAACCACATGGTGGCTCACAACCATCTACAATGAGATTTGGTACCCTCTTCTGGCCTGCATGCATACATTCAGGCAGAATACTGTATACATAATAAATAAATAATCTTTTTTAAGAATAAAATAAAAATCACAGTGAAAGTAAGTAAGGTCTTGTGAGACAGTCAACTTTTGGTTGTCAGTGAGCATTTAACATCAGTTTCTCAGAACTTACACTCTTGAAGGTTCTGATGAGCGAGAAAGTGTATGTACATTGTGTGGCTTCAAATGGTTTTAGTTATCACTCAAGTAACCAGTCAATATATTTTGCATTAGTGCCTGTAGTTGATAATTTTCCTAAGAAAACCCTGTTTCCCAGATACAGCAGGGTCTCTAGGGTATCATCGCTCATCTCTTTTTCGTTTCCACATCCCAGCCTAGTTTGTGCAACATGAATTTCTCATTTGTGCTCATTAGAGAGAATGAGGCAAAGTCAGCGTGTCTGGCTGCCCGGGCTTCCACAAACACATTATATTGTACCGTGTGCTTATCTGTGTTGCCATTTCAGCAGTGTCTATCTGTTTTAATTATCAATGTTTTCTTTTCTTTCTACTCTGCCACCAAAAGAATCTTTGGCTGCTCCTGACCTCAGCAAACCAAGAGGTGACTTATGCATGCCAGCTGTGCGTTAATAATCACTAAAAGTCACTGGGAACGACTGGCCCAATGCCGCTGAGCTTCACTTGGGTGCCCGAGGCTACCGCAGTAACTAAGCCCGCGGCTGTGCACTGCCTTGAAAGATGGATTGCCTAACCTTTTCTCAGCTGTCAGAGAACTGTTTAAATCCTAAGGAGAGAAAGATAGAACACCTACCCTTAAGTTATGGCTTGATTTTCTTTAAAATAAAAAAAAAAAAAATGTTATTGTCATACTTTCCATAAGGATCCCTAGTCCTATTAAATGGTAACAAAGATTGATTGTTATAGCCTGTTACAAACTTTTTTTTTTAAACACTTTATTTGGTTATATTTGTTTGATTTAGGGATATCGGTTGACGCCTACCCTCCAATGAATTAAAATAATTCATTGTTCTGTTCATGGCTAATAAAACCAGAATGACTATACTGTTACCTTTTCTGCTGAATTTCACATCTTAGTTAGAAGCTGTTTTTGTTATTTTTGGTTTTGCCTTAATTAGTATTTTTAGCTGACAGGCCGCACAGAGCTCAGTGATGTTTGGAATTTCCCCCAAAGCCCTTCGCTTTGAAAGCCTCTTACTAACTTCCTGTGCCGCCTTCTTACCAAGCAGGGCCAGCAGGTACAGAAGGACAGTTGACGAGTGGTTAGGATTGTTGGTAGAGAACTGCATGTGTTCTGTATGGTGCAGCCGCTTCTGTTGCCTTGAATGTCAGATACGTACTAAACCCGCAAGTTCACATTCCGGAAATAGTCACGGTGTCAGGGTGGGGCTATGTCTTCAAGGGATGAGCTTGGAATGAATGCACATACACTTGTGTCTGATACTCGGAGCCCTTTCCCCGAGGCACGGAAGCTAAGAAACCAACTGAAATCTCGTTTTCTTTTCTACCAAGGGTACCACTGGGATACATCAGACTGGATGCCGAGTGTCCCTCTGCCAGACATACAGGAGTTCCCCAATTACGAGGTTATTGACGAGCACACACCCCTCTACTCGGCAGACCCAAATGCCATTGACACTGACTATTACCCTGGGGGTTATGACATTGAAAGTGACTTTCCACCCCCACCGGAGGACTTTCCTGCGCCTGATGAACTGCCACCATTGCCTCCAGAATTCAGCGACCAGTTCGAGTCCATACACCCACCCAGAGACATGCCTGCAGCGGGTAGCTTGGGATCTTCCTCCAGGAGTCGGCAGAGGTTCAACCTGAATCAGTATCTGCCCAATTTCTACCCCGTCGATATGTCCGAACCTCAAAAAGAAGGCACTGGGGAGAAGAGTACATGTAGAGAACCCTATCCCCCCTACCCTCCAGGGTATCAAAGAAACTTCGAAGCCCCCACCGTAGAAAACATGCCCATGTCTGTGTACGCCTCCACAGCTTCCTGCTCCGACGTGTCAGCGTGCTGTGAAGTGGAGTCTGAGGTCATGATGAGTGACTATGAGAGTGGAGATGACGGCCACTTTGAAGAGGTGACAATTCCTCCACTGGATTCCCAACAGCATACAGAGGTGTGACGCTCAAACTCCTCCCCAAAGTGCCTGGACTTTACCCAACCTAGAGGAGGTAGCAATGATCTCCCAGTTGTTCTTTGCAGCAGTCTTTCGTCCTCAGGCCGCAGTGGGCGTGGCTGCACGGAGTCACATGCCTCTTGCCCTGTTAGCCATTTCCAGTGTCCTAACCGACTGTAACTGATGAGGTTTTCATCGCCTGTGCCATCTTGAGCATCTTTTCGTATTTAGATGTGTCTCTGTTAAAGTAATGAAACAGAAATCGGTCCTGTCATCTTGTTAGCATGATTCATGTATTTATATAGATTTGATTATTTTAATTTTGCTTTTTTTGTGTAAATTTTATGTACATATTTGATTTTTTTTTTTTTAAATAGATTTAACTAGGTTTCCAGGACGCATTGTGCATTTGTTTTCTGCTGGATTTGGGTGGTGTTAGTGTCATTGCCTAGCACCCTGATTTTCTAATGTAACCAGGGTTTCGCTCTGTTCTTTCCCACTGAAGTGACATTTCATTAACACATTTCAGTCCAGTCGTTTCTAGCTGTACATAGAAGGTGAGGGAGACCTGTTACTGGACATGTCTTAAATGGGTTGCTGTATTAGGATTATAAACATTTTTCATTATTGGAAAGTGTAAAGGGGACCTTCTGCATACCTGTTTAGAACCAAAACCACCATGACACAGTTTTTATAGTGTCTGTATATTTGTGATGCAATGGTCTTGTAAAGGTTTTTACTGAAAACTATCATTAGCCAGCCTTTCTTACTGACAATAAATTATTAATAAAATACTTTAGCTTTGCTGCCTGGTTTTCTTCTGCGTTTATATTGCTGTTCATGATTCACCTGGCAAATTGAAATAGAGGGATCAATATAGATGTAAAGTGCTTACTCCAGTTGGGAAAGCCAGACCAGGCCATGTATGTAGCCTCTAGGTGGCAGTATATGGCCAATAAATGAGCATCTGAGTGTTCCTTAAACCCTCCCATCCCAGCTTCCCTAGTGCTGGGATTATAGTTGCCTGCAAACATGCCCAGTTGTAAGACACATCAATTAAATTACATGTGTGTGTGTTTGTATGTAGAAGTGTATGTGTGTGTATCTTAACCAAGAAAATACCCCCTTATATATTTTTAATTTATTAATACTACCAGCCACAATTTGAAAATACTTAAAAAAAAATCTTTGTCACAGTCATATATCGAAGTCACTTATGAAACATTTTTTTCACTTTTATCATAAACTTATACTTTTGTATGACAATATGAAATCTTAAGGTATTTTTCATTTATCTTTATAGGATTAAAATGCATCCGTTCAGCAGATATATATATATATACCAGCCAACCTGGTAAGGATTACACAGAATCATGGTTCCTTAGAGACATGGTTCTTAACCCTCCTAATGTTGCGACCCTTTAATACAGTTCCTCAGGTTGTGGTGACTCTTAACCATAAAGTTATTTTTTAATGCTACTTCATAACAGTAATTTTGCTACGGTTATGAATTGCAATGAAAATATTTTTGGAGATAGAGTAGAGTTTTGCCAAAGAGGTCACAACCCACAGTTGAGAACTACTTCCTGGTAACTTTAGAAAGATGTTGGCTTTGAACTCAGTATGATAAACATCTTTGTCAGGGTGTGTGTGTGTGTGTGTGTGTGTGTGTGCGCGCGCAAGCACGCTTGCCTGTGCATGGCTGTGTGTGTGTATACAGTCACGAAATTTAAAAAGAGTAGAGAACTAACATATACCAACCCCATCTGTCCCATGCACTTTGATACCATAACATACAACCCTTTACGCTGTTCTCAGCATTCTCCTTTTGCATATTCCAAGTACTATATCGTGTCTGTTAACACTCCACTGCTGATACACCGCATCATTTTACCCTTATAGACAGTGCTGCATGAGTTCTCTCAGTTGGGGTTTCCATTGCTGTGAGGAGAAGCCATGACCACAGCGACTCTTGTTTGTTTTGGTTAGTTGGTTGGTTGGTTTTTGACCTCCACCTGCCTCTGCCTCACCAAGTGCTGGGATTACATGCCACGTGCGCCACCACTCCCAGTTCACGCCAACTCTTCTAAAAGAAAACATCTCGTTGGTCCTGGCTTACAGTTTCAGAGGTTTAGTGAATAATCATCATGGCAAGAAGCATGGTGACAAGCAGTGAGATGTGGCGCTGGAGGAGGAGGTGAGAGCTTTACAGCATAATGCAGAGGCAGCAGGAGGAGACTGCCCCACTAGACATAGCTTGAGCACATATGAGACCTCAAAACCCTCCTCCATGCACTTCTGCCAACAAGACCACACCTAAAAGTGCCATTCCACATGAGCCAAGCATTCAAACACAAATATATAAATATAAAATATAAATAAGTATATGTTGTTCCATATGATGCACAGATGGACAAAATTTCTTGGGGCTTATGCTGTGGTATAGGAAGTAGGACCAATCAGAAAAATATACAAAATTAAAGAGACAGATTTTGATTTGGAAAGTGACATGTCTATGAGAGAAGGAAAGGAGAGCTTGCCTTTTCAGAAGGTAAGCTGTTATTTGAATGAAATTATAAAATGAGTGAGGTGACAAGAATACGAATGCCTGGGAAATGAGTGTTCCAGCAGAGAATGGTTATACCTGGTAAAGCTGGAGAAAATAAAACTACAATTAGAAGGAGTGATCCCATCTTTCCTTCTACATTTGCTTTTGTTCCTTTGTGGAATGCTTAGCTTGCTGGAATAGTGGACTATGGATTTAAGACATCATCCTTCTCTGGTCTTTCAGGTTGACATTGCTGTTAGCTCTTGGTTTCTTTCTGTTCATAGCATCAGTAGGCAGGATTGGAATGGAAGAGTAGAAAAAGATCTCAGGAGTAAAATCAGCCCATTTTAGAGCTGCCGTTCTATTGTTACTGTTCTCTTAATTTAGAACAATAAATGATTTGGATATATTCAGAATCAGTGCATCATCTAAGTGCAGTGGCCGTCCAATCTGTGCAGTGAGTTAGGTCTGTGAGTATATCACTGAAGTGCGGTACACCTAAATTGGTACTGTACCAAGCCTTGTATCCTGCTTGCTCACCTCAAAGAGTGAGGTCATTTTTCAAATAATATCTTAAGGAGCTGCAAAGCAGTTCTTTGTCAACAAGTTAGTCGTTAATCTATCTGCTACTTATAAGACATTTTTCATTCCTTTATTGCAGTTTCAGCATTAAACGCTTTAAGTATTAATTTTTACTTCTCTTCAGACAGATTTCTGGAAATGTGGATCCTTTGTATCTAGAACATTGCTTATAACGTGAAACTCTGGAATTCCAATGGTGTAAAGCAGGCACCCTGCTGCAAGTTTTTTGACCCAAGTGGTTGGCAATACTTTTTCTCTTCTCTTTGCATTGAGAGCAGCCTAGCATGGGGCCAGCAGAGCAATATCTCTGCAGTAGACTTTCCAGAGACTCAAGACAATCCTACCCTCCATTCTACTGAAAAAAATAAAATGCTTTGAGAGAAGTTATTTCAATGAAAATAAAATCTAGAGAGGAAATGGGTCATCTTTGTGACCTTAGCTTTAATTTTGATTCCATTTGCATGAACTTGTGTGAAGGTAAGTTTGGGGGTGGTAATCCATGATGCCTCACAATTATCCTGACCCTTCATTCCACCTGCTTTTAGCTAATGGTACCCTGTGAACTACAGTCTCTACCTTCACTGGCTGGCAATGGGAAGAATATGTCTGCTGAACTCAGTCTACTGAGATTAGTCAGGAGCTCTGAAGGTCGCTGTGGACTGTTTTCTCTATTGCAGATTCATTCTCTGTACTTTCTGATTGCTCTTCAGCAAAGACATTAGTTCAATTTCAATTAGTGCACCAGCTGAGGGGAGAGTTGTTCGTCAGAATTTAATTTCCTCACTAGCCGTTTACAGCCTCTGCTATGAACAGGATGAACCACTTGAATCGAATAAAAATGGAGAGCTTTATTTTTTTTTTTCAACAAAATCCCAACCCTTGTGAACTCTTAGGGGCTTCATGCCCTTGTTGTTGTGCTGGGTGGACATGTAAGTGGCTACCTTTTCAAATGATGTTACACCCCAGAGGGAGAAAACATGATATATTTCAATGAAAATGTCATCAGACCCAATACATCTTGTAAAGAGCTAATAGTGTGCTTGTATGTGGAAGAGATAAATAGGAGCTATTTTTCTACATCATAGCCATTATCCAATTATCTCAAGGGGTAAGATGGAATTGTCAAAGTACCTAATGACTGTTACTTCAATTCATTTTGGTGTTTATGGCCCTAACCAATAGTTTTGATGTAAGAATGCACCTCTCCTTGAGCATGTGTTGACCTCCAGTCAAATACTTAGGAACACAGTTCTACTTTTTCAAATCCACAGCCTTAACCTATCTGCCAGTCAGAACTGCTAATAGACATTTACATGCTGTTCTAGTCTTTGTGACTGGTGTTTATATTTTTTTTTCTGTTTCAAATTGGGCTCTTGCATTATTTTTTAAATTATATTTATTTACATAATGCATCATGTTTTGATACACATAGTTTTGGTACACATAGTAAAATGATTACTTTGTAGTCAAGCAAATTCATATTTATCCTATCATCTCAAATGTTACTAGGGTGTGTGTGTATGTGTACATGAGAAAAGTACTGGGACCTGGGTATGGTAGCACAGGACTGTAATCCCCGCCCTTGGGAGACAGAGGCAGGAGAATCATGGGTCCCACACAAGTTTGGGTGACAAAACACAAGAGAGTCAATAAACAAATGAACAATTTCTAACACTCTGTTGGCAAATGTCCTATTTTGGTAAGTTGAATGAGGAATGTCCCCCACAGGCTCATTTATCTGAAAACTCGCTCTCCAGTTGGTGGGGCTGTTTACTTGTGGAGTCTTGGAGAAAGTCTATTTCAAGCAGTGGGCTTGGGAACTTCATAGCCCAGCCTCCCTTCCAGTTCACTCTCTCTGCTTCATGTTTGGGGTCGAACGTGTCATCTTTTAGCTTCCTGCTGTGGCTTCTTACTGTTATGCCATTGTGTGTCCTCCCTCTACAACCGTAAGCCCAAAATAAACATTTTCTTGCATTTTGCATATATTGCCTTGGTTGTTTCACCACAGCCACAGGAAAGTAACACATAGCTGGAGTCTTCATACTGTGCTCTAGTACAACTCAAGCTGCATACATAAAATTGTGTGCCCTTTGACCTCCACCTCTCTCTCACGTCCTTCATGGCTAGTAGCCATTTTACTTCTCTCAGTTTCTATGTGTCTGGTTTTTTGGTTTTGTTTGTTCCACATTTGAGTGAAACCAGGTATTTTTCTGTGTCTGACTCATCTGACTCAGCATGATGGCTTCCAAGTTCATCTGTAGTGTCTTAATTAGGGTTTCTATTGCTGTAACAAAACACCATGACCAAAAGCAAGTTGGAGAGGAAATGATGTATTCAGCTTGTACTTCCAAATTCCTTATTGAAGGAAACCAGGACAGGAACTCAAACAGGGCAGGAACCTGGAGGTAGGAGCCAATGGAGAGGCCATTGAGGGGTGCTGCTTACTGGTTTGCTCCCCATGGCCTGCTCAGCCTGCTTTCTTATAGAAACTAGGACCACCAGTCCAGGGATAGCCCCACCCACAATTGACTGGACTCTCTCTCATCGATCACTAATTAAGATATTGCCTATAGCTGGACCTTGTGGAGACAGTTTTTCAATGTTCCCTCCTTTCAGATACCTCTAATTTGTCTCTCTAGTTAAAATAAGACTAGCCAGCACAAGTGGCAATTGTCAGGGTTTCCGTTTGTGTTACAAAAAGAAGATATCTAGTTGTCTGGGAAATGTTTTAATAAAATATATTTATTTAATTTTCAAAACCAAAGAACGACTGTAGTAATTAAATTACTTTAAGGCACCAGACACTTTAAATGTATCACACAAACAATAAGGAGACTTTTCTACTAAAAGAAGAACAGAGGAAATTTTAAGCTAAAAATCCAGGAAATCTGCACTTGTGAATTTATGATTAGTCTGTGGCTTAATTTAATTTTTAAGAGATTTATTTATTTTTACCTTATGAGTATTTGCCTGCATGTATGTCTCTGTGCTGTGAGTGTGCCTATGCACTCAAAGGTCAGAAGAAGGCAAGGGTCTCCCTAAACTAGAGTTAGAGATTAATTAGCCACTGTATGGGTGATGGGTATTGAATGTTGGTCCTCTGTATAGCTTAATTTTATAAGACATAGGGCTTTAGGGCATCAAATCTTTATAAAATTTAACCAAATATTGACAGTCTACTTTCTATAGAGGCAATTTTCATAAATTTGATAATTTGGAATCCTGCAGTTTAGTGCTCTCATATATGCTTATAAAAGTTATGAGTTTTATACCCATGTGTGCATGTGTGTGCATTGTTTGTGCTATACATGATGTATTTGTGTAAGCATGCATACCATAGTATGTGCAGGTCAAAGAACAACTTGGTGGAATCAGATCCCTTCTTCCACCATCATGTAGATTCCAGAAATCAAACTCAGGTCACTAGGCTTGGCCAGCAAGTGCCATTATCTGCTGAGCTCTCTCACGGACTCCAGATGGAGATGTTTTAAACCATAAACACCAGTGTTACTGTCGCATGTTGCTAATTCCCCCCCCCCCCCCCCCCCCCCACTGAATCTAGGCCTTACAATAAGGAAAATGCTGAAAAATACCTAAGGTTATGATTGGTCTTAGAAGGACTTTATCTATGAATAACTGAGCGAATATTTGGGGAAAGCCTACTTTTCCAGCTCTAGAAAACCTCTACCTCTGGAGAGCTCACCATTTGCAACGTAGCTGATCAAACACTGACTCTTGAGTCCAGAGAAGCTTCATCTTAAAATGATGTCCAAACACGAATTTCCTCTGTAAGAACAAGCGCTGTCTTTTTCCACACACCGTTCTCCAGATTCCAGTCAGGGTAATCCGATATCTGGACGTCATGATGGCCTGTGCTTAGCTTTCTCAAGCTGCTCTCTGATGCCAAGGACCAGGGCAAGCACTGTCCTCCGTTCTAGCGCTCTCCCACACACCCTCTCCCGCTGGTGCAACCTTCCGACAGTTTTCCATTCCCTTTCACTATGTGTTGCTTCCCTCTCCCCCAGGCTTTCCCATCCTTCCTTCCCTGGCTTCTTGTCCACTTGGCTGACCAATAGGGCCATCTCCTCGAAGTTAAAGTCGCCAATAGGTGTCACTCACAAGCACTTTCAATTAGTATCTTTTAAAAACTGAGTTGTAAACGTCAGATCTCTGCAACAAGAGATCCACCTCTGAATGCGCTTCAAAAAAAAAAAAAAAAAGTCTTCTAAAAATGGTGTTCTGAAGATTTCTTTTGAAACTGTTTCATTAAAATACACTGACAGGGCTGGCAAGATGACTCAGCCAGCAGAGGAGTTTGCTAATCAACCTGAAGACTTGAGCTTAATACCATACCGAGAACCAGCACAGTAGAAGGAGAAAACCCATGACTTACTTGTCCTCTGACCTTTGTATTTGCATATAAGTAATAATTTCTAAATGCATATAAAAAGAATTGCATAAGTCAGCTGGGGGTGCCCCTGATGAAGTGTCAATTTCCACCATTACGAACGAACACTAGAATCTGCAAATCACGTTGGTGGCCAGGCATAGTGGCACATGCCTGTAATCCTTGCGCTATAGATGAAGAGCCAAGAGACTTGAAGCAAATTCCAAGGCCTCATTATCTCCAAAGCAATTTGGCCTACCAATGCTCCTTTGCCAGACCCTGTCTCCTATCGAACAAAGCAAAACCATAGACACTATTTGTTGCATGACATCAGTTTTTACGTTTGGTCAGAGCTCAAGATTCAATCTGTAGTTCTTTGATATTGAATTAAATATTTCTGACTTATGAGTTGACACACACACATACACAAACCTCTCTGAAGGAAGAAAGCCTAAAATAGTTAACTGTTGACTGACATATCTATTCACAAGCACAGACTCGATACAGACGACGCAAACTGTGAACCAGCAAGTCCTATGGTATGAAGCCACCTGTCATCTTTGATCCATGATCTTTTCACAGTTTTAATGCAAAGATAGTTAGATTCAGCAAATTTCAATTTTCTTAGAATTGTCAGACTCATCTTAAAAAAAAAAAAAAAAAAAAAAAAAAAACTTACCAAAGTTGGTGTCAGTGAGATTCTTCCATACATCCTCTTGTAGAGGCTTTGTGATTTCAGGTTGTATGCTTGGGTTTTTCACCTCCTTTGAATTACTTTTGCACATTGTATAAGATGAGGGCAGAGCACGAATTGAGTCTTCTTGACACCACATATTGAACAGAACGTCCTTTTCTGTTGTGTCTTCCTGGTAGGTGCATACTTTAAAATAGATGTTCTGTTGTAAGGTCACACGGACAACATAAAAATCATATCCATAAACCTTGTGAAAAACAAAAATTTGTCTTGCTAAATAATGTGACCAATAAATAAATCTTATCCAATAGGAATCTGCTAAGGTAGGAATTGTTTTCGGTCCATCAGAAAGATGCAAAATAAAATTCTACCTCACCCCAGTGAGAATCAAGAAAACAAATGACAACAAATACTGGTGAAGATATGGGAAAGAAAAAGCCATTGCTATGGGAAGATACACCAGTGCAGCCCTTGTGGAAAATAGTGAAGTCCCTCAGAAAGCCAAGACTAGAACTACTGCATGACCCAGCGGTACCATTCCTGTGCATGTACCGAAAGGCCTCTGGAGTTGTTGTTACTGTTTTGTTTTTGAGACAAGGTCTCTCTGTGTAGTACTGTCTGTCATGGCACTTGCTATGTAGACCAAGCAGGCCTCAAACTCGGAGACCTTCCTGCCTCTGCCTCCCGAGTGCTGGGATTAAAGGTGAGCGCCATTACACCCAACCTTGAAAGGACTCTGTATCCTACCACAGAGACACTTGTTAGCATATCCACTCTCTCTGCATCTATTTAATATAGTGCTTGAAGTTTTTGCTAGAGCAATAAGACAACTAAAAGAGATCAAGAAGACACAAATTGAAAAGGAAAAAGTCAACGTTATTATTATCTGCAGATGATATGATACTATCATATCATAAAAGCCCCTAAAAATTCTACCAGGGACCCCTACAGCTGCTAAACACTTTCAGCAAAGTGGCCGGATACTAGATATTAAATCAGTAGCTCTCCCGTATACAAATGAAAAATAAGTTGAGAAAGAAATCAGGGAAACAACACCTTTCACAATAGCCACAAATAATATAAAATATCTTGGGGTAGCTCTAACCAAGCAAGTGAAACATCTGTAAGATAAAAACTTCAATCCTCTGATGAAAGAAATGGAAGAAGATATCAGAAGACCGAAAGATCTCCCATGTTCATGGATCGGTAGGACTAACAGTAAAAATGATCAGCCTACCAAAATTAATCTACATATTCAACACAATCCCCATCAAAAACCCAACAAAGCTTTTTACTTTAAAGGACAATACTCAACTTCATATTGTAAAACAGAAAACCGAAGAGAGCTAAAACAATCCTATATAATAAAAGAACTTTCAAAGGTATCACCACCCTGGATTTCAAGCTGTATTAATAAAAATTACATGATATTGGTGCAAAAACAGACATGTTGACCAATGGAATAGAATCAAAGCCCTAACATATATCCACACACCTATGGACACCTGATTTTTTATAAAGAAGTCAGAAATATACAATGGAAAAAAGCAAGCATCTTCAACAAATGGTGCTTGTTTAATTAGGTATGTACATGGTATAAGCTTATAAGCTACTTAAAAATGATGAAAATAATAAAAAGAAATTATTCTTAATAAGAATAAATTCTCAATAGTACAAATTTGTAACTTTTACTAAGGAAATTCACACAGCTGTAAAATATACACCTCATTGAAAACCAAGGTTCCGGAAATTAACTTCTGTGCTGTGGGTTTGGCTCTTACCACGTGCAGGGACCTGCAGCTTGCACTGAATAACAAGGCGAGGCACTGAGATAACAGTGACAGATCCCAAGGTGTCTGGGACCACGCGCTTGTCTGTGAACCTTAGCTATGCGATTATAACCACAGCATAGGGAAGTAGCTATTGTCAGCATCCCCACTTTATAGTTCTTTGTTCTCAGTGACAAGATTAAATCTTAGTGACGTTCCAATTGCTGTGATAAAACGCTGTCACCACAGCAATGTCCAGAATGAAGACTTCTTTGTTTTGGGGCTTACTGTTCCAGGAGGCTAAGTAGATGCCCGTGGTGTCAGGGGAAAAGGTAAGGCAACAGGCAGAATGGTGGCCAGAAGACCAACCTAGAGCTCATCACTTGAACCACATCCAGGTAGCAGAAAGAGAGCATTAAGAGCCACCCATGACTTTGGAAACCCCAAAGCCTGTCCCCAGTGCCATGCTTCCTCCAGCAAGGCCACACCTCCTAAACCTACCCAAACAGTGTCACCGACTGGGAATCAAATATTCACATGCCCATGAGTAGGGAGGAACCTCCTTCAAGCCAACATAGTGAGCGGTGGACAAGGTCCTTGCTGTTCTTCAGGGTCAAATTTGCAGCTCTCCTTCTCTCAGCTTGCTTCCCCGACACATTGCCTCTTGCTGTCCATTTCACCTTAGCTTAAAGTCCTAGAGATGCCAAAGCTCCACCCCTTGTCCTCACTCTGCCCTGGGCCTCTTTCATCCTTTCTGTTCTTTGCTTACTTTATTGACCTCAGGAGCTCCGTGTTCACAAACATTAGCTTAGATCGCTTTCTCTTTACACAGTCAACAGAACCATGAACTACTTAAGAGTAGTCATGATCTTTGGCTGGGAAACGGTTTCTTGGTGTAGTTAGCGGGTTACCTGCACGGAGCTCTGGAGCAGTCCTTTCATTAAAAATAGAACTATGGAGGCTGGGGACGCAGGGCAGGGGGTGCATAGAAGAAGGCCTTGGCTTGATCTCCAGAACGGCAGAGAGCTGGGCATGGTGGTGGCACATGACTGAAGCTCTACCCCCCAGGGAGCAGAAGCAGGAAGGTTATAAGTTCGAAGTTACCCTTGGAAGTTTGAGGTCAGGGATATGTGAGATCCTATCTTACAACACAAACAAAACTTCCCCTCCCCTGCCCAATTACAAAGAACAGAGCTATTACAATAAGGGGGTTTTGTTTGTTCTGTTTGTTTGTTTTGCTTTTTGTTTTTGTTTCTCAGTGAGTAGATCAAAATTAAAGACCTTGCCTACTCAATTCGTAAATATTCTTTTCAAAACCAAGACACCTTGTGCGGACATAGCTCAGCAGGTAGAATGTTTGACCTGCTTGTGTGAAGCCGTGAGTCTGATTTCCAGTGTGAACACACGGAAACAGCAGCAGCAAGAAAACACCACAGAATCCTAAAGTACCGTGACTGATACAGCCCTGCATTTGGGCACAGTAGAGGGGTGCCAGGACCTCTCCCGACACCAACTGAAGATGAGGGGAATCGCCATGAGTAAATTTCTGGTTTAAAACACAATAGCAATGCCCTCCTGGACAACTGATGGGTTCATGCTGTCCCTGAAAGAAAGGAACACAGAGGGAAACCTCCTGGTCTTGCTAGCATGGACAATGGAGGTGGGGCTGTTGGGCCCCTGATTTGAAACGTTCCCAGACATTCACAGCTTCTGGGAGGTGGGAGGGAAACTGATCCACGGTGGAAGCTCCACCCTGTATCATCACTCTGTGGTCTGCAAACTCTGAAAGTGCTTGCACCTTGTCAATTCCGTTTATTGGCTCTCCTTCCCCAGCCCAGTCACACACAGAGACACTTCACCGGCTTCCTTCTGGCAAAACCCCTTAATTTTTTACAGCCATGCATCCTGGGTTACTAGTGTTCTGACTTACTGAAATTTCCCAGAAGTGCTCAGTAGACACTTGGTGTGAAATTGCTCATGACATTCAGGCACCGGCTCTAATCCAAGCTTTATGGAGGGCCCTCTAGAAAAACAGAACTCCTGCTTAGATCAAAGGGATAGGAGTTTCCCCCTCCGGGTTTAAGATGAGGTCTCGGTCTGCTATAGATGAACTCATGGTGGAAACCTAAGTGTTTCCTTGAGGCAGAACTAAGTTTATGAGATCTTTGTACATGTCTCTGTTATTTTAGCTGTAGGCAAATTCCTATAGATTGTGACCTTCCTCTTCCTCTCTCTCTCTCTCTCTCTCTCTCTCTCTTTCTCTCTCTCTCTCTCTCATGTGTGTTCACACTCCAGTATCCTTTACACAGCTAGCAGTGTTCAGGTATGAAACGTATGATCACACACCTTCTGCTTCTGTGGTAGAAAACAAACAAACAAACAAACAAACAAACAAAATCTCAAAGAGGCTTTTAATGTATTCAGGATTCGTGTTCAGCAAGGTTTTGAGCAGCAGAGAACACATTTATAAGGAAATTAATGATTCAGGTTTTCAGCTGAAGCAGAAAAACACGTCTTTCTCCGTTGCTGCACTGAAACTGGCAAATCCTCCCGTCCTGTGAGGTGGACCTCATTCCTTTCCCCGAGGAGATCCACCCCTCTGAGATAATATACTCAGAGCAGCTTTGATCTCGGGCATTCTTTCTGGGTCAGTCTCTGAAGATGCATGGAGAGCACAGTTACACAGACGCTTTGCCTGGCCGTGGTGACCACAAAGATGGCAAATCCACCCTTAACCCGGTCTTGTCCGCTGTAGCTCTTAATATAAGCCATGACTACGAAAAAATCTCTTATCATTGTGTGCCCCAACTTTCGGGCTTTCGAGCTGTTTGTGTGTATCTGCATGTAAGTGTGTGTTTGTGCATGTTCCTGTGCACACAGGTACCTGTGTGAGGGTGTATGTGGAGGTCAGAGGTCAACGCCAGGTGTTCTGCAGGAGCTGTCCACCTTGGTTTTGGAGACAGGATCTCACACTGGAACCTAGAGACAGACTGGATGAACAGTAAGAGCCAGGGATCTGTCTCTGCCTTCTCAGCTCTGAGATCATTAAGCATGCCATCATACCCAGGTTTTCAAATACGGATTTGGGGGACTGAACTCACATCGTTATGCTTGTGTAGTGCATTTTACCACTCGAGCTATCTACCCCCAGCCCTAGAGTATTGATATTTAATACATCTGTATGTGTTATCAACCACATGAATCAAAATCACAACTTTAGGTTTTGTTCTACCCCAGCTCCTGTGTGTGAGAGAGGGGAAGTGAAAGGAGGGGGAGAGAGGGAGGGAGAAGGAGAGGGAGAGGGACAAACAGAGAGAGCACATGCCAAGGCACAGATGTGAATGTCAGAGAACAGCCTTGGGCTTTGAGTGCCCGCCCTTGCCTTCTACCTTCTTTGAGGCAGTTTCTTTGTTCTTCACTGACGGAAACACTGGGTTGCTGACGACGGACTTCTGATGGTTTTCCTTTCTCTGCTCTCCATCTGGACACACAGGCATGTCTATGTGGGTTCTGGAGATAAGAACTCGGGTCTTACCATGAGGGGGCGGGATGGGAGGAGTGGGGTATAACTGGGAGGTGGAAAGGGAGCAAAAACCATAATCAGAATATATTATATGAGAAAAAAAAATCTATTTTCAATAAAAAGGGGGGTAAAAAGAACTCAGGCCTCATACTTGTCAAGTTGAGCCATTGAGACATCTCTCTTGCCCAATTTTAGATTTTTAAATATAGATTTTTAAAGAGCTTCAAAGAGAAAGTGGAGGAAAGGGCTTTGTGTATTTACTCAGATATTGAGCCTTTCTGAATTGAGGTGATGGTTCCAGGAACAGAACCAAGGGTATTAGCTATGCTAAGTATATACTATACTACCAGTTCTTAATGTCCAGTTTTTAATTATTTCCTAATTACAAGCTTTAGTAATACTGCTATTGTTTTCACCCACATTCACTTGGAAAAAAAAGTATTTTATAAGCTCCTTAATGCCTCGTTCTTGGCTACATCATAGTCACTCCTCTGGTTTATTTATGTTTAAACAGTTCACGGTATTTTTTAATTATAGACAGCAAATATTTTTGTGGTCAGTTATAGTCTGTTGAGAAACAGTGTCACTTAGGAATGAGATCTGTAGCTGTGGAATCAGAGGGACTCAGGTTCAAAAACGACCCCTACCCACTACCAATTGCTAACTTCGGCACATTACCTCACATTACCACTGTTACGGCGTTTCAGCCAGCGTGGTCCTCTCCACGTCAAACCCTGTCAGATTAGCATTGTGTAGGACAGCCCATGTGAGATATCTCCCCAGGGCTGTGCAGAAATCCCTAGTTCAGTTGGTGACAGCTCTTGCAGCCTTTTCTATGCTCATGATGGTTTTCTGTCCTGCTTTCTTGCCCATGCTTACTGAGAGAGCTCTTCCTCACCCAGAGGCTATAGAATCCTTCACCCTTTCCTTAAGTGTTTCTTTGCTTTCATCATCTATCCCTCTCCTCGCTAATTTAAGATGTTAGCCTTCTCAAATCTGTGTTTTATTTATCATTATCGTTTTTTTAGACCAGGTTGGTCCTGAATAGCCAAGGATAGCCTTGATCTTACCATCCTTTGCCATCGCTCCTGAGTGCTTTGTTTACATGATTGGGCTGCCATACCCAGTTTTTACAGCACTAAGGATGGAACCTAGGATTTCATGAACACTAGATAGGCACGCTATCAGCAGAGCCACAAGTACAGGCCCCTCGGTTCTGCAGTTCATTTCTTCTTGAACGTATTGGTGAATGTAATGTACTTAACATAATTTGTTGAGACAGGATTTTATGCTCCAACACTGGCTGAGCCTGCCACTCAAGTTGTTCCCCGAACTGGCATCGATCCTCTTGTCTCAGCCTCCAGAGCTATGACACAATCCACTAGGCCTCGTTGCTTAATTTTTAATGTAATTTTCTGATATTCATCTTATTCAAACCTCCTTTTCTTTCTTTCTTTTTTTTTTTTTTTAATTCTTCCAAAGGAACTTTGGAGGTGATTGGGAATTGGCCTAATATAAAACAGATAAAGAACATGAAACTCTTAAGTGTTCAATATGAGAGCATCCTGTGTTTCCTAGTTTGTGTAAGTCCTCTTCCCTATGCCTCAGAAAGTTTTGGGGGTTTTGTTTTGCTCTGCACAGAGCTGGCTCATCCACTTGGCAGAAATCTTACATTGTGGTTCTACACCAGCTTTTCTTATCTGGTGTTCCTGGTTTCACCGATATTCTCAGAAGAAGTTACACAGCTGTCGTCTGCCAATATTTACATTTTTCATTTAATTACCAGAAACATCTAGCACAAACGTTAAATGGTGCTATGCCGGTCGGAAAAGATACCCTTTTTATTTCTTTTATTTTTACACATCATGAGCTATAAAGCTGATGTTAGGTTCTATTTCATCCCCACTTTGCCGATAAGGAATCTAGAGCATCTAGTGGCAAAGTTTTGTACATCAGTCCTCGTTAGGATTCAGCTCCTTGCACTGTGGCCTTCCAGGGTGCAAGGTCCAAGGAGGAGGAATTCTTCTGAAATGCTTTGGAGTTTCCTCCACTCGACGTCTCCACCTGTTTCCCAGATTCCCGCCGCACGGGGGCGCAATGTGCACGCGCTGCGGGACCTCTGGGTCCAAGTTGCCGGGCAGTTGACAGCAGGTGTCAGCAGGCGACAGCGGCCAAGTGCAGGGAGGGTGTCCTGCCACGGGGAGGGGCTGGAGCGGGCAGGACCTCTGTGAAGCAGCCATAAGGATGCAAAGTAGGGAGGGCTGGGTCGAGCCATAAAAAGTGGGGAGAGGGCACGAGCAGAGCTGGGCACTCGAGGGTGCGAGGCGACAGGACGATGGCTGTGGCTGTGCGCCGGTGAGGCATCCGGGGGACCATGAAGGCCAATGGCAGCGCGCTGCTCAATGCCTCTCAGCCCGCGCAAGGGAGCGGGGAGGGAGAACGACCGCGGCCGTCGTGGCTGGCCTCTACACTGGCCTTCATCCTCATCTTCACCATCGTGGTGGACATCCTGGGCAACCTGCTGGTCATCCTGTCTGTATATCGCAACAAGAAGCTCAGGAACTCAGGTAGGGGCTCGGGGCATCTCTCCCAGCGCTAGCCCTTTTGCGGGACAGCAAGAAAAGTTCGGAGTCGGTTTCCGAGGAATGGAACTTTGGCTAACTTTTCCTCCTAAAGAGTAAAGGCCACCTTTTCTTGACGCAGGCGCTCTGAGATGCCTTCATTCACAAGTCTTCAGTCCTTACAGATGGAAAACTTCTGTATGATTTCTGTTCCCTTCCGTAGCATCTCTTTACTCTTTCCGGGTCATTAGGTAGGATCCCGGCTGAGTAAATTCCTCAAGATGCCTTTTCAGATTAGATCAACGAACTCATCAGTTGTTTGGGTTTGCATATAAATCAGTTTCCTCAACTTTGATGAGATAGGAAAAGATGCATTAGCTGCCAAGATGACAGAGTCCGTGTTTCTATTTTATTCTCAGATGCAGTTTCCAGCTAATGGCACCAAATCGCAGTGTGGAGGGGAATGATGATAAGAATGCTGGGAAAGCACTTTTTGCTCCTCAACTCAACACGTCTGTATTAAAAAAAAAAATGGAAACTGTGCTGAGGAAAGCATTTGCGTAGAATGTAGGACTAGAGTTAATTCTGTATTTGAGTTATATATAGTTGGGGTTCCCTCAAGCTATGAGGTGAACTAGTCACGCTGTGTAAGAGCAGGTTGGTAGGCTCTGTTGCTGTTTCACACATTTAATTGGTGTCAGATAGTTTGGATTTCTATCCCTTGTTTAGAAATAAACTTTTGGGAGAAGGGTGTAGTTAAGCTCTTTGCTTAAATAGATGCTAAAGTGCTAATTTTGTCCTAAACCAGGTAGTTGGTAAAACCTCAAATTCAGGCAGAACATCTCTCCCTCTCTGCCATAGCTTCTGCAATGCTTCTGGCTGTGCAAAGTATAAGAATTAGTTTGAAGACATCTAATAACATGTTTCCAATTTGGCTTAGAAAATGGGATAACTTCCTTTCACGAGTGATTGCCTTAAACTGGAATTCTGTCTTCAGAATTCAGTAGCTTAGTGGTAGAGTTTGCCCAGCATTGCGAAAAGCCCTGGGTTTGCTGTCCAGCCCTGCAGCGAATGAGTATCTAGGGGGGCACACTCCCTCCTAGAACTAGGTGCCTCTCTGCCCCACACAGGGAATCCTTCGGCCACCCCAAGGTGAGGTGTCAGACTCACCCGATTTACGGAGAGGGACAGAATCATGTTTAGTATCTTGCAGGCTCAGTAGCGGGGCAGGGGTGGGCTTGTCTGATTCTTGGGGCTTCTGCCTGGAGCCCACCCACCCTGCTTCAGTGGTGTCCATAACCTGTACTTGGGAAGTCTGGATCCCACGAGACATTTTCTGTGAAAAGTGTTCACGCTCTCGGCGGCTTAGGAAAAGTGCTCCAGCTCTCCTAATGTTTTGGGCATCATTGGTAAACAACTCCTTGAGAGAGTCTGCATACTGCACACCTGTCGCCGCTGCCCAGGAGGCCCTGGGTGGGCTTTGACCTGCAAGGCTTTACAGCACCACGTTTTTATAGTTAGGCTATTTGCTCAAATGCACCACCATTGAGTTCAATCCATTTGAGGCTTTTTTTTTTTTTTTAATGAATTGTGATTTGGAACAAAGCTAGAGCTAGCTGACTCAAACATATTGCCAGATGCTTATTAAAAGTTCTAGTGCCTGTCTTTAATCCCAGTACTTGGGAGGCTGAGACATGTGGGTCTCTATGAGTCTGAGGCCAGCCTCGTCTACATGCCGAGTTCCAGGCAAACTGGGGTTACATATGAGACCTTGTCTCAAAATAAACGTTTTCATGATTACTCAATTTGTGTCTTTGTTCAGTTTATTTTGCTGGTTTTAAAAATGGAAAATGGAGAAATAGGAGGCTGGGGTGGGGATGGCTCGGCAATTAACAGCACTGTTTTTTCTGGCAAAGGACCCAGATTCAGTTCCCAGCACTCCCTTGACAGCTCACAACTGTCTGTAATGCCAATTCCAGGGGATCCTACACACTGTTCTGATCTCCACAGGCACCAGGCGTATGTGTGTCGTGCACACCCACATGGAGGCAAACACTCATACATATAAAATAAAAGCCTAAAGATCTTTTTGAAAAAGGGAAAGATGAGAAAAAGAAGGATAAAGCATCAAAATTTTTGAAACAGTTCTTTCTTTTGGAAGTATGGTATAACAGCAGAAAAATCTTTTGCCCTCTTTCTTTTCTCAAGAGACTTGGTTGGTCTTTCACGTCTTGAAGAAGAAAACCCCAATATTTAACCACCTTTGGGAGCTGACCAATCACAACAGGACTGCCTCTGAGCGACCAATCGTATCTGCTCTGCTCCAGTCCAATTTTTGCTTACGATAAACGGTACATCCTCAGTGGGTAAAACACAGTGGGAAGATGAAGATTCTCACTGCATACATTCTAATCCAAAAACTTAGTTGTGATCCAACGTCACTCTCTGCATTTGTCAGACAGGGATAAACTCTAGCCTCACACAATGCTTTGTTGTAATTGTTGTAAGTATCAAGTGAAAATGATGCATATGAAAATACGTTGAAAAAGATGGAGAAAGTAATGCTAGATAGGCCTTTATTGGGTTTTTTTTTTTTCTTTTCTTTTTCTTTTGGCTTGATAAAAAGAGGAGTTGCAGGCTCTGGATTAGCATGTTTTTCTCTATGTACATTATACTTAAGTTTACCTTTTTTTGTGAAACAATATAACAGTATCCTGCCTGTTCAAAATTCAGTTATCTGTCAATGAAAGCCATATAGGATATCAACAAAATGGTATCAACAAAATTAACAAAATGGTAGACTTTCAGGCATAGCCTGTTGGTCTTTATAGAAAACTCAGAATTCTACGAAGCTTCCATTCACACTGTTCTGTGCCCTCAATAAGTCTTTGCAAGGCACCCATCTTACTCTAAGTTCCAAGCCCCCCTAGCAATTCAATGAGACTGTGGCAGAGCAGTAACTGAAGAAGCAAAGGAAAACATTCAAGGCAATGGAGAGTGACTTTCATATCGGGGGTGGGGTGAAAACAAGTAAGTCAGCTCTACACATCTCAGGCTTTTGCTTCCAGAGATTGACCAACTGAGAGTCAAGAAAAGGTAGGCTAAAGTGATCCACCTCCACAGAGCATCTGGGATAGCAGGCATGCGTCCCAGTGTCTGCCACATCAGCATCCGCACTGTGTGAGGTACCATACCTGGAGATGATTTAACGTGTACAGGATTCTGTGCATCGCTTTTAGTAGTTTAGTTTAATTTAGTCTTAGGTTTTCGAGACAGGGTTTCTCTGTGTAACCTTGGCTGTCCTGGACTTACTCTGTAAACTAGGCTGGCCTCGAACTCACAGAAATCAGCCTGTCTCTGCCTCCCTGAGTGCTGGGATGCAGATATCATATTATTTGATGTGAGAAACTTAAGCATCTTTGGAATTGGATACCACATAGTTCTGGGAACCAATAGGGATGGCTCTATAGCCATATGCAGTTTCTCATCAGTTAAATGCTTCTGTATGGGGACAGTGGTATCAGGTAATACAGGGAAGAGTGGAAATTGCTAGAGTAGCCCAGGGTCTGTGCTTTAGAACTGTGGTTATAGATCACTGCTCTTCTTTGGTGAAGATCTGTCAAGCTCTTGCCCAGTTCTGATGTCCTTTGATTTCCCATTGTGTATCCTTGGTAAAGACCGCCAACTTATCATAAGTCAGTTGCCATCTCATATCTACCTCTGTCTGCTGAAGAAAAAACAAACAAACAAACAACCTTAATGACATCTACTCTCCCTTTCAAAGAACATCTACAAGTTAACAAACAAACAAACCCTCATGTAGTTTTCCCTATTTGAGAGAAGATAAAGTAGCTGACCACACTGCCTCACACAAGCTTTCTTCAGTGGGATACTGTCTGGTTGAGAAACTATGGGTGAAGTTTGGGAGAATGCACTAGGGCCTGTGATGATGAGGTAAAGGTGTGCATGGGGGATCAATTCTCCTAACTTAGCCAACTTTGCTGGGTTTGGTTAGGTCAAGTTGAGAGATTAGAATTGTCATGACTCCATCTGGATGTGTTCATTTTAGGAGGAGGTCGGGGCCAGCCTCCCCATTCAGCTTATGACAATGTTCAGGGAGAAAACAGCTGAGTTTATGCTGCTCATGTAGTGAGCACGTGGCCCTAAGCTGTATCCCAACAATAATGAAAATTAGCACTTGACCCATCAGAAGAATTTGAAAAATGAAGACTCAGCTGCACTGGCTCAGCATGTCTGCATTCGTGTCACAAGAGTAGTTTGTCACAAGATGTCTAGTGATTTGAACATTGGTACTCTGTGAGATGTTTGAAAATAATACTAGATGACAAAATAAAACATACACGCACCGGATAACTCAAAAATCCTCAAAAGAAATTTATTTAAACATAACAGATATCTGAGAACATATTTTAAAGTCCTCTTATGCTTTCAGAAATATTTTCTACAAAAAATGAGTTTTTCATCTTACGTTTTCTTGCTGTGACTGTTATGATGAGCAACAATTATAAGAGAATCAGTATTATGGGATAAATTGAAAGCAACAAGCTGAGTGAGTTTCTCAATATATCATTAATCTAAACTTGTGGTAAAACTTTCTTCTCTTATTGCCTTGATCTCTAATTGATTTAGCAAAAACTGATGGTCACTGTTGATTATTTCTGCTTACAATCAAATAACTTACTGTCTCTATATCCAACCAATGCCAACGATTATATGAATTAGTTTTTCAGACCAACAGTTTTGTTATTTTTTAAAACTCTACAGAACAATTTATGTTAGAAACATTTCCAAGCTTGAGAAAATTAGACCAAGAGACTGATAAAGTTGCATCTCCTGCCACGCTTTTTTATTTGGTCTGATTCCTACTTATTTTCCCATGGAGAAAGTCTGACCTCTAACTCTCCATAGCTAAGTGCATAGTGTAACCTGAAGCTTTCAAAGCACCCTCCCTCATTGGTCTACATCACAGTTTCTTCAGGCAGCTGAGAACACTTAGACCCCAGATTCATAGCCAAGAAAAGAGTTTTCCTTACTGTAGAACTAAGACAACCCAGCATGGCGCGATGCAAGGAACAGAGGAATTAAAGCCAGGGGATACAAGCTGAGTCTCGTAAGTGCTTTTGTGTGCAGTATGTCTGGGAGATGAGGTCCTCATTTCCTCCATCTAGTCAATGAGGTTAATACTATTGTCTCCCAGCACAGCCTAGGAAGATAGAGTGAGGCTCTGCCTCACAATGGACTTAGCCTACCTAACTATTCATCCATCTATTTATCTGTCATTTCGACCTTATATACAAATAACAGTATTATAGTGGTTCTATAACACATTCAATGATTAGTTCTATTTAGTTTGCTTTTATTTTTTAATGTTAATTTACTTTTAAGCATTCTATTTGGAAACAAATAGAAAATACAGAATTAGTAGGAAATCAGCCAGGAATTGAAGGGTTGGGATCTACATTAGTTACTTTTTTTTTGCTATGACAAAATACTACTTCAAGTTTTTTATGTCAAAAGATTTATTGTGCCTTATGGTTTCAAAGGGCCTGGTCCATGGTTACTTATGTTTTGGGTAGACTATCAGGGCAACAGGATCTTTTTTCACTTCGTGGCAAATAGGAACAAAGAAGATAATGTGTCAGGAAGGGGCCATAGATAATCTATCCCTAATGTCCTGTAACCTTGTGGTCTGCTCCTTCTAGCGAGATGTCAACTTCTAATGTTTCCACAACCTCCCCAGATAGTGTTAGCTGGAGACCAAATGTTTACAGCACATAAGCCTGTAGGAACCCCTTATATTCAAACTCATATGAAGCCTGTGTTCCCTATGCATTGTTTGTTGGATGTCTTATGCATTCTTTTTTTAATTTTTTAATTTATAATTTTTATTTTTTATATTAATCACAGGTTATTTTCTTTGTATCCCAGCCATAGCCCCTTCCCTTACTCCCTCCCCATCCCGCCCTCCTTCCCTCATCTCCTCTCATGCCCCTTTCCAAGTCCACTGATAGGGGAGGACCTCCTCCGCTTCCATCTGACCCTAGCTTATCAGGTCTCTTTAGGACTGGCTGCAATGTTCTCCTCTGTGGCCTAGCAAGACTGCTCCTCCCTCAGAGGGAGGGGGGAGTTGAAGAGCTCGCCATTGAGTCCATGTCATAAATAGTCCCTGTTCCCCTTACTAGAGAACCCACTTGGATACTGAGCTACCATGGGCTACATCTGAGCAGGGGTTCTAGGTTATATCCATACATGGTCCTTGGTTGGAGAAACAGTCTCATGAAAGACCCCTGTGCCCAGATATATTTGGTCCTTGTTGGGCTCCTGTCCTCTCCAGGTCTTACTAACTCCCCCTTCTTTGTTATGATTCCCTGCACTCTGCCGAAGGTTTGGTTATGAGTCTTAATATCTGCTTTCATATACTGCTAGGTAGAGTCTTTCAGAGGCCTCTGCGGTAGGCTTGTGCATTCTTAAAGTCCTTTCCAGAGGGATTTCCATCATTCTTCAATGTGGAACAGGCCCTTCCTGTCCCTATGCTCCCACAGAATCTACCATGATAGAAACTTCCTTCTAGCAGTTTTCATGCGTGGTTAATGCTGTAGTTGCCTGTTGATGTTCCTGCTCTTCCGATAACACTGGGAGCTCCTGGTTGGGCATTAAGGGAAGAGTAATGCTAGACGATAATGGAGCAGCTACAAGATTAAGGGTAGGAATAGAGAAGACTACAGTATTTCAGAGATGTTTCACATGCCAATTGCTCGGTATTATGACTTATTATATGTGTATGTTGCAGAATGTGAGAGCCTGTGCACATAGCTCAGCAGTTAAGAGCATGTACTGCTCTTGCAGAGGACCTGCGTTCAGTTCCAACTACCGATACCAGATGACTTACAGCCACTTGTAACTCCAGCTCCAGGAAATCTGAATCCATCTTCTGGTCCACACAGGCACCTGTACTCAAGTGCCCAAATCTGCACAGCTGGACACACTTGTACACATTAAAGGAAAAAAATACATATTTTATTAAGAAGTTCCAGAATGTGTAAATATGAAATTTTTTTTATTTTTTTAAATTTTATTTTTAATTTTATTTTAACTTTTATTAATTAGAATATATTATTGACTTTGTATACCCCCCTAGCTCCCTACCTCCTCCCTTCCCAATCCCACCCTTCCTCCCCCTTCTCCACTCATGTCCCTCCCCCAGTCCACTGATAAGGGAGGTCCTCCTCACCTCCCTTCTGATCTTAGTCTATCAGGTCTCATCAGGAGTGGCTGCAATGTCTTCCTCTGTGTTCTGGTAAGGCTGTTAGCCCTCAGGGGGAGGTGATCAAAGAGCAGGCCAATCAGTTCATGTCAGAGGCAGTCCCTCTTCCCATTATTATGGAACCCACTTGGACCCTGAACTGCCATGGGCTACATCTGTGCAGGGGTTCTAGGTTATCTCCATGAATGGTCCTTGGTTGGAGTATCAGTCTCAGACAAGACCCCTGTACCCAGATTTTTTGGTTCTGTTGCTCTCCTTGTGGAGCTCCTGTCCTCTCCAGGTCTTACTATTTTCCACTTCTTTCATAACATTCCCTGCACTCTACCCAAAGGTTGGCTATAAGTCTCAGCATCTGTTTTGATACACTGCAGGGTAGAGCCTTTCAGAGGCCCTCTGTGGTAGGCTCCTGTCCTGTTCCCTGGTTTCTCCCTCTTTTGATGTCCATCCTCTTAGCATTTCTGAATGGGGACTGAGCATTTTAGCCAGAGTCCTCCTTCTTGATTAGTTTCTTTAGTTGTACAGATTTTAGTAGGTTTATCCTATATTATATGTCTAACTATAAAACTGGAGTATACAATCTATAAGATTATCTAAGATAAAGATTTGTCACTAAAGCTGTTTAAATAAATCCTACAAAAATCTCCAAAGGATTCGTATAATCACTACCTTTTACTTTAAGAGAAAGAATGGAAGAAAATAAAACCTGATCAAATTCAGTTCAATTCACATTTTAAGTTGCAGACTTACAAAGCATTGTGTCCCTTACTTACAAGCTTCCAGAGTGAGCAAATTTATGTATTTCTCAATATTTATTTATGCAAATGAGATATGAGTCAAAAGGAGCTTGATGTAAAAGGACCTGCTGTACTGACTTTTCTCCCTTTCCTAACTGTGTTTAGGTTGTCAGAGAGACCCTGCCTTCTAAGACAGAAACACATATGCTCTGTTGGGGTTTCTAGAGCATCAAAGATGCAGTCAGTGGATGTTTCTTAAAAACATATTGGTGCATGCACAGAATTCTACATGAGCTGTTCATTTCAGCTACTCGACTCTGGAAAGGCCCTTCTTTAATTGATACCTACATTTTCCTCCCTTCTCAAACAGGTTGACCAAAGAAGTTCATCCACAAGGGAGGTATGATGTATCAGAAACTTTCAGTGAAATTTAACAGTATTTCAGTCAAGAGAAACTTTTTTAATTGTTCTGGTTTTTAAAAATTTTTCAAACACTTATTTTTCCAGAGAGCTGTACATTTATGACAATCACCTAGAAGGGATTAGTCTCAGAGGAAGGGGCAGGAAAGACTGCTGAATATTATTCAAATTATTGCAGGTAATTTGAATTATTAATGCATGCGACTGGAAAGGATGCCTACCTACCTTGATAGTGGTCTGTCTGAGTGTGGATTGTAATGACTATTCATGTAGATAAAGATTTGCTGTATTCCAAAGTATAAGCTAGAATATGATTGACCATTAAATTCTTGATGGGTAAAGACACTTACTGTGCAATCATGAGGACATGTGTTCACATCCCCAATACTGACATACTTAGTTGGACATGGCCACACCTGCATGTCACTCAAACATTGGGAACTAGAAAATACAGACTTCAGGAGCTCACTGGCGACTATTCCAGCATAAAAGGTGAGGTACAGGCTCAGTAAGAGACCCTGTATCAAGAAAAGGGTGAGGAGTGATGGAGGACCCAAAGCCCCCTGTGGCTTCTGCACACAGAAAAAAAAATGGGCATAAATATATGCATACATCACATATACAACACACCAGCACACCAATGAATACAGAGAATAATAGAACATCCTTAAATATAATACCTACTTTAAAAGATACATCTTTCTTTCAAGTGCTCTAAACTCTTGCTCACTTAATTCTCACATTAGAGTAAGACATAAATTTGAAATTAAAATTACCATATTATTTGTGATTTTAAGTAAAATAAGCC
The DNA here is from genome assembly GCF_907164565.1 of Psammomys obesus. NCBI lineage: Eukaryota > Metazoa > Chordata > Mammalia > Rodentia > Muridae > Psammomys > Psammomys obesus. The sequence continues at coordinate 5,803,242 of NW_026596147.1, forward strand.
AGGCACAGGAAGACAAGTGCCTCAGATAGGGGCGGAGCAGGTTGGTCAATGGGGACTGAGTGACAGAGAGCCAAAAGGAGGTCTGGTCTGCTAGCTCAGTGTGGGTGATTAGGGATGGAGGTTGGATGCTGTGGATCTCCAAACTCTAAAAAGTGGGCTTTTGGAAGTTTTTATCACAAAGAAATGACATATCTTCAGGGAGAGGGATGCACACACACAGTGTGAAATAAGAATTCCAATTGCCACATGCTGCTTCTTCAATACGCAGAGTTTTTGGTTTTAGGCAATGGTTAAGAAGACATTTTATTTAACAGATAAGAAAAAAACATGAAATAAAGACATAGAAGAATTAAAACAGGATAGCACAGCAGAAAACCTTTCTGGCCCAAAGAGGCCAGAAGAGGATGTTGAACCATTGGAACAGAAGGGGCAGGTGCTGTGGGTCAAACAGAACCCAGGTCCTTTGCAAGAGTGATAAGCATTTTCACCACTAAGCCATTTGTCTCTGCAGCCTCTTAAAAATCCCTTCTATGGAAATTTTATTTCATACTGTTTTATTGCTAGTTTTTATCTTCCATTTCCAGCCTTGATTTAATTTTAATATGTAAATAGATAACATGATTTTCTTATTGTAAATAATGAGTTTGTTCTCTTTTGGACTTAGCAATTTAGAGCTATTATTTAGTGCAATTAGTTTGTTTACTTAATCTGGGATTTCCACTGAAACATTCAAGATTGGGGAGAAGGAGTTAAGAAAGCAAAGCCCGCCGTCTTGGATGGAGTTATTGTTGTTTCTTTGGTTTTCTGTTAATGTGGCTGAAATAGCACCCTTTTGCTTTACAATTTTCAACCTAATCCTCAGAGGTGAATAATAGTGCAGATATCTGTAAGTTGCTACCCTCTAAAGGGAAAAAGGCTAAAACATAATGTGAATATTTTATATCCTCTCTAAACTGTCTCCCTGAGACAAGTGTAACCAAGTGCAGAAAATAAACAGGATTTATTTTTTTTGGAGGATTTTAGATCTTTAACAGCTACTGGGATCTAGACTGTAAAAGAAGGATGTGTGTGTTGCTTTGTTTTAAAGTAACTGAATGTTTCTTTGTTTTGTTGTTTGTGGGTTTTATTAAAATGCCCAGGGAGACACTTTCCAACTTTCTCTACTTCAGCAGAGAATGGGGGACACAGTGAAACAAATGGAAGACGCACGCAGTGTGGGGTACAGATGTGATATTACCTGAAGGCTGTGATGTGGAGAAGGTGTCCAAACCCCCTGTTCCATGAACGGGGTAGGCTATCAGCAGTGTGTTAGGGCAAACAGTGGGAGAGGCTAAAGAAAGGGTTAGCAGGAAGTTCACGCAGTGTGGAGAGTGGGTGGAGTCCAGGTGGAAACTTGTTTCTAAACTTGGGATGCACACACACACACACACACATACACACACACACACAGAGAGAGAGAGAGAGAAGAGAGAGAGAGAGAGAAAGAGAGAGACAGAGAGATTACTTTTAATATCCCCTTACATAGCTAAAGAATATTTCTTAATCCCTCTCAGCATCTTAGCTTCCTCTTGTCATATCATTAACATTTATCCACATGGAACTGGCTGTAAACAACAGATTTAAAGCAGGTCCTTCACCAAGACTGGCCTCTTGGATCTGAATCTATGAGTTTGCTGACGTTCAGATACTTTTTTAAAAAGTCTATATGAGCAGTCATCAATGGGTCTACAGTTTTGCTTTCTGCACAGTTCAAATCCAGGCTGAAAAAGGAAGATAATATGAACTGGCCCACTGAGAAAAAATAGTGCACTGGCAGTTAAATGCAGGAGAGCAACTGATTTCTACAGTGCGTGTATCGCTTAAAGAATCCAGGTGCATTACTCTTTCCAGAAAACCTTTATTGAGCACCTGCTGTGTACTGAGTTCAGTGTTGATAAGAGCTACAGGCTGGGTCCTGGATCACACTGTTTTGTGGGGACACAGCTTCTGTGTGAAAACGTGTGCTTGTGGGTTGCTTTGCTTCAGGGAGCAAAGCCACATTCAGGGAGGAGGAAAGGAGGAAAGGTCAATGCCAAGAAACATTTGGAATGCAGCTTTCTCCCTACTAAGCTTGATTAGTTCATGTGAGCAACTAAAGTTTCTACCACGAAGCCAGTGAGTGGGCTTAGAAAATCTCCCCAGGTCGTCACAGATACAGAGTTGAAGGGCTGTCTTAAGTTTCCAAAGAACTTAAAGTCAGAGAGTTGGTTTCCATGATCACTCAACCTCCAGTTCTTCCTTGGAACTAGGATTTAGCCTCTCAAGGCTGTCCAGGCTTTTGACATTGCCTCATGATGCTGTGATATAGTCAGGTGTTGGGCCAGATTGATATCTTAGGATACATGTGCGGTGTAGGTTGGTAGGGTGGGCACACCTGCAAGACCCAAAGAGCCTAAGGTTACAAGGGCAGAGGACAGGAGACAATCGTTCTAGTAAGGAGTCGCTAATGTGATTGTGAGAGGAAAAAACTACAACACCTGCCCTTGATTTTATGACCAATGAATCTTCGGTATGAAGCTAATAATACTATAATCTAATCATATATATGACCCACGAATCCCGTTCTGTGATATGGTACCACCTGGTGATGCAGTTGGCTTTTAAATGAACCTTCAAAACCAGTATTCTAAGGTGGGAAACATAAGAAGTTCAATGAATGCCAGGAGCATGGCCCATAATTGTACAATCAGGTCCTTAGTTTGAAGCACGTCCTGAGAAATTCCATCATGGTGGACAAAGCATCCTATTAGAGAGTACTGTTTAGTGTCTGGAATCCTAGAACTCACTTTTGTTATAGTCAGAGCAAAGTCTGTAACCCCAGTGCTAACAAGAGAAGAAGACAGCTCAGCTAGGTGGGGAAGAAATAGTAGTTGGAACTCAACTTGGAAGATTTTGCCTTCTCCAAAGACAGATACTCGAGTTCTTGTTTGGAAGCCTGGTTTTCCTCCATTTCCAGACTATACTCACAGAGAGTGCGTGCAAGTTCTTTTTGTTTGTATCTCAAACAGCGCACACAGCAACTTTCACCTGCGTTTGGTTACATAAATTGTGTTGTTTACTCCAGACAACTGAAACAAAATAAGCCTTGTACTGAAAGTTCCTGCTTCATTAATTACTATTAAAGAAAGAAAACGTGAAAAGGTGTCACGAAGCAAGAAATGCACTGAAAGTTCTCAGAAAAATTGCTATAGAAGCAAACTTTTTATGTGCCTGTTTGTGGTATAGGTGCACGTGTGTACATGTATGTATGTATGTGCGGTACATATGTGTGTAGGGCACGGGTAAACACTGGATATGTTTATCAATTACTCTTCCCCTTGGTTTTTGAGGAGGTCTTCCAGTGAGCCAATGAACCACCTATTTGCCTAGGTTGACTCACCGATGAGTTCTGGCTTCAGTCCCTCCAGCACAGGGGCTGAGTGCGCATGGAGCCAAGCCTGACATTTCCTGTGGGTGTAGGGGATATTAACTCAGGACCTCCTGCCACTGCAGCAGTCACCTTGCTCACTGCCCCGTCTCCCCAGATTCTTTAAAAGTCACTTCTTTAAAAGCTGCTGATAGAGTTGAAACTAAAGGTTTAATGGTAAGTTACTCCCCCTCCCAGGTAATTTTAAATTACAGTTATAATACTTCAGTGCTGGAGTCAGCCCATTTCAGCGCAAGATACTTAATAGTTTAAAGTGATGTATTATCTATGACATCCATCTACACACCGAAGTAGCAGCAAAACAGTGTGTTTTAACCCAGAATGGCCTGGGGTAAAATGGCTTAGTGTAAATTTCCTTTTAAACAGCTTAAAATTCCAACCACAAACAATGTCATAGTTCCTTGTTTTGTTTGTTTGTTTGTTTGTTTGTTGTTTTGTGGCTTCAATCCTTCAGGCCTTTTTACAGCAATGGTGCTTCATTCCTATTCATTGGTTTAATTTTCTATGAATTAATCTCATTTTACAAACATTTGTGGAGAAAGTAAGCCAGAGATTCTGTGTAGATGTGGTTTTCAAGTGGCTTTGTCTCTTCCTGCTTTAATATTTGCATGTGTTATGTTTCCGAGATGTAGAAGAGAAATTTCCCTTCCTTCCTCCCTTTTTTCCTTCCTTCCTTCCCTTTCATTTAAAAACTCTACTAGGTAAGAGTACTATATTATTTTTTCATAATTGTTGACATTTAAGGTCATTTATTCTTCTGGGGGTTGGAGGTTTACATGTTTACATGTGTTGGTATTGCATGAATGAGTGGTGTGTACATGTAGGCTTGCATTCTTGTGCAGGCAAGTGGTCGGTCACAGTGATAAGTATGTGCTACTGGGCCTCTTTTTACATGGGTGCTGGGGATTCAGATCCGAGTCCTTATGCTTGTGTGTCCAGCATTTTACCAACCGAGCCATTACTCTTCCCCATGAGGTCAAATATTCCATTCTAACCCAGTGCTGTTCCACATAGGTTAGCATCCTATCCATTTTAACGGATAGATATAAAAGTTGCTCTTGATTCTGTTTCAGTTTTTTTTCTGTCTGTTTCTACCAGTTCCCCAGAACCTTTTATATGCATCTGCTAAGTTCTTATTAAATGGGATGTATTATCACCTATTCCAAATTCAAAGCAGAATAAATAAAATAATTCTGGCGTCTTCAAAGGGGAAATTGCTTCTCTCCGGTTGGGCAAATAAGAAAGGGATGTGAGCATGTCCATTTAGGATCCATTTAAAACAGGAGAGAAATGTAGCTTTTAAAAAGCCACAAAATAATAGAGCACATTGGTGGAACACCTTATAAAATTTAGCTAGAGCCCTTTTTCTATACACTGAAAATGTGCTCAGTTATCATATTAGTACAGAAGATTACCACCTGTTAGGAATACATGAGGCTTACTGCTGTAATCTTACCACTTATTCAGAATATGTGGGGCTTAATTCTCCAATCTTAAGTTATTCATAAATACAAGAGACGTTCTTTCTTTTTGGTTTGAGAGAGGGAGTTGCAGAAAATGACCACATTTTTATACGAGTTGGTACACTGCACAGTGCTTGGCATACACTGCGTCACCCAAGGTTCACTTGACACTAGGAAGGAGGCACCATCGAACATCTCTGTATCATCCAAGAGGGAATGGAAACTTGCCAGAGTGAAGTAACTTGGTCCAGGTCCGTAGCCAGTAAGGAGTGATGCCAGTGTGTAATCCCGAAACCGATGGTGGCATCCCTTTTCTCTTAGGACGAAGATACATAGCTTCCAACAGCAGAAGCTGGAGGCTCGCCCCTTAAACCTTGGGAAAAACTAGAAAGATCAGACACCTTAGCTTAAGGAAGTCGCGGCAGACTTGAGAAGTAGGGGGATGTCAGACTTCCCAGGTGAGACCCCCAAACAGAAGAAGCCATGAAGTGCAATCATCTTGAGAGTTGTTAAAAGAAGAGAAACTAGTCGGAAATTCAGTATTTCCGGAAATGGAATGTTATGGAGACTCAGAGATTTACAGAATGGACTTGACTCAACAAGGGCAACGTTTGCGCTTCTTGGTGGCATTTGTTTTATTTATCATGTTGCGATAGCTATGGTTTCAGGTCATACAAGTTGTGGAAATAACTAGCTTGCTCTCTCCCTCCTTCTCTCTCTTGCTTTGTCTCTCTCTCTCCCTCCCTCTCTCTGTACTTTCCTCCCTTCCTCTCTTCCTCTCTCCTTCCGTACTTCTATCCCTTTCTCTTTTCCTCCCTTCCTTTAGCATATGGAATTATTATTTGCTCTGTTACCATATGTATATTTGCATGCCTGTTTACTTGTGTATGCATGTGTATGTTCATGGCTGTAAAGCTGTGGTTGATATCAGGTGCCTTCTTCAGTCACTACACTACTTACTCATTGAGACAAACTCTCTCAGTTGAACCCTGGGCTTGCCACTCCTGCTTATCTGGCTAGCTAGCTTGCTCTGGGCATCCCATGTCTCCACCTTACTTGCACAGGGACCATAGGCAGGCATCCAAGGCCATGGGGCTTTCGGAGGGGTACTGGGAATCCAAACTCCAGTCCTCAAGCTTCCCTGCAAGTTGCACTGGCTATCTTTCCAATCCTCCTCTCTTAAGCATATGTTTAAAGATACGACCCCTGCAATACTGGCGCTAACCTGTGTTTTCTCCATCTTTCTCTCTCAGGGAACATATTTGTGGTGAGTTTAGCAGTTGCAGACCTCGTGGTGGCTATCTACCCATACCCCTTGGTGCTGACATCCATATTTAACAATGGATGGAATCTGGGATACCTGCACTGTCAAATCAGTGGGTTTCTAATGGGTTTGAGTGTCATTGGCTCAATATTCAACATCACCGGCATCGCCATTAACCGCTACTGCTACATCTGTCACAGCCTCAAGTATGACAAACTATACACCAACAAAAATTCTCTCTGCTATGTGTTCCTGATATGGATGTTGACTCTTGTAGCCATCATGCCCAACCTGCAGACTGGAACTCTCCAGTACGATCCCCGGATCTACTCCTGTACCTTCACCCAGTCCATCAGCTCGACGTACACGATAGCAGTGGTGGTTTTCCACTTCATAGTGCCTATGATTATCGTCATCTTCTGCTACTTGAGAATATGGATCCTGGTTCTTCAGGTCAGACAGAGGGTGAAACCTGACAGCAAGCCCAAACTGAAGCCCCAGGACTTCAGGAACTTTGTCACCATGTTTGTAGTTTTTGTACTCTTTGCCATTTGCTGGGCGCCACTCAACTTCATAGGTCTCATTGTGGCTTCAGACCCTGTCACCATGGTCCCCAGGATCCCAGAGTGGCTGTTTGTGGCCAGTTACTACTTGGCATATTTCAACAGCTGCCTCAATGCGATTATATATGGACTACTGAACCAAAATTTCAGAAAGGAATATAAAAGAATTATCATCTCCTTGTGCACAACCAAGATGTTTTTTGTGGACAACTCAAACGATGCAGCAAATAAGATTAAATGCAAGCCCTCTCCACTCATAACCAATAATAATTTAATAAAGGTGGACTCTGTTTAAAAAGCCAGTGTGCTAGCAGGCTACCGACACCGGTTGGGATGCCCGGGGGGTTATCTTACTGCTTTCTGTGCTTGCTTTCTCTTGTCTAGAAATCAGTCTAGCCCAACTTGAAACTCTTTAGGGTTGCATCTGTAGTGCTGGAACGAACTTACTGTCTGCTCTATGATCATACCTCTAGTTCTGCTTATCAGAGGGAATACTGACCATGTAACAGCCATATGTCAAATGAACAATATGTGTCAGTGGAGGAATTTGAAGCAGAATGAATCCAAGACAAGAGAGACTGTGAGAACCTTTTTATTGTAAACAAGTGACATAAAGGCAGTCCACCAATGGTTTAATTAAATAGTCAGGAAAATGTAACCTGTGACAAACACGGACATATTTTTTTTTTTATTGGCAGTAATAACACAGCAATGGTTTAACGTACTGTATGTGTGAAGATATGGGTTAGTCATGTACAAACAGTGCTTCATTTTTCTCTAAAGTTATTTGAGCACCTTTACATTTTCATATATTTGCCAGGGATCCTAGAACTAGTCCACAACAGGTATTGAGGGCTGACCAATCTCCTCACATCTTCAAAAACATCTCTAACAGGAAAAAAAAAATAATATTTTATTTGTAATGGAGTAAGTGGGGCAAAAAGAAAAAGTGAGGCAAAAGATTCTTATTAAAGAGTGAGAAGCTGCATATGAATGTACGAACGGGCCCACAACAATAGCAGCAAATGTAGTCACCAGCGCACACCATTCGGCTGGCCGTTTCACAGTTTGGGTCAGCTCCACCTATGATCCAAATATTTGCCACCATATCTGCACCATCCTGCAGGTGTCAGCTGACAAAAACTGCCATCCCATAAAGTTTTATTCAACTTTTTTAAGCCGTTGACCTAGTATGGTGCCATCACTACTTTGAATTTCTGTTGATTGCTTGGACTGAGAAAATACTGTGTCGTATATCACATGCTAGGCTTTGCTATAAATCACAGGTAATGTGTTCCTGTGTTTTAAAGACCTATAACCAAACTGTTGCATAAAAGCGTAAGCTGGTGACTGTGACCACACCACACCACACACACACACACACACACACACACACACACACACACACACACACAGGCAAACATTATAGTTTGATACATTTGCTGTTACCTGTATATCTAAGTAGAATTTCTTTGGAAAAGTTAGAGATGATCGTGTGAGATGCCTCTGATGAGTCCTTTCACGAGGCAAATTTAGGAAATATCTAATCATGTTGGCAGTAGTTCTTGGGGCAATATATACCCAAGATTTTTTTTTAAACTTTTATGAATCGTTTTTTAATTATGTGAATGTGTGTGTGTGTGCTGTGTGGCTGTGTGTGCAGACGAGTAGATGTGTGTACAGGAGAAGATCAGGTAGTTGAAAGCCACGTGACCTGGGTGCTGGAAACCAAACCAAAGATTACTGCAAGTGTGCCCTTTGATTCTCCAGCAGCAGTCAGAGGTTTGGAACCCGTCCAGTGACCCATTGCAATGAATGATTGCAGGTAAAGCTGTTTGGGCAAAAGGGTACACGGTGGGACCCAGAGACCCACTGCAGCTTCCTCAGCAATAAGTTTTCTTTCTTATATTCATTTTTTGCTTTCTTTTGGCAAGGTTGCAATGGGAGAAGGCAGGCATGGAGTGACAGGGAGATGAGCAGAATTGGGGTACATGATGTAAAATTCACAAAGAATCAATAAAAATTTTTTTTAAATACACACACACACATATACACACACAAAGAAAAGTGCACACTCTTAGCTCTTGACTGCCCCAGCCATCTCTCCAGCCCCTGTAAACATAAGTTTTATCTTCAAAATGTTACCCAACTCTTTTACATCCAAAACTTCTGCTTCTTATCCAAGTCAAGTTTAGATGGTGGAAATAGTGCTTAACATAATACACTAGAGTTGGGACATATCACAAGTTCTACGTTAACATCGCACTCTGAATAACAGCTAATTGGTAACTCTATGCTACATTCTCTTAATTATCATATAAAAGATTACACCACTTGCTTAGACATGACTTAATAAATACTACGAATTGAGGGGAATAATTTCATTTTCCAACTGTGTGTTTGCTACTAAGTATGTACATGTCTGCATGTTTGTGCAAATGATTTTCATGTTTAATCAATGGCATTTTTACTCAATATATCTTCAGACTTTTATGTTTTCTTGGAGGATACCAGATAGGGTAATCAATCTTAATTATTAAATTCATAATTGCTTATTGAATAAGCACACTCTGAATGTCATACTAAATAATATTTTTATTATTTTTTTGGACTACCTCTGATGCTGTCACCAAATATTTCACTGTGAACAAGCAAACTCACTTGAAATGTGGTAGATATATTTTAAGTCAGTTGAAAACACCCAAATATTATGTATTAAGAATTTCCTGAGCATAATAATCTTGTATGTGTGTGTGTGTGTGTGTGTGGGTTGTGTTGTGGTATGCGTGTGAGTGTGTTTGTGTGTGTATGTGGTGTGTGTGTGTGTTACTGGGGATTAAACCCAGGGCTTTGTAAATTTTAGGCAAACATAGATAGCTATGTTTCCAGCCTGTCTTTTTTCTTGTTATTTTGGTAGGCTCTCACGAAACTGCTAAGATTGGTCTTAACGTTACTGTGTAACCCATGCGGGCTTTGAACTCGTGAATCCTTCAGGGATTACACAGCGCCACCACTACTTGCTGCATATTGTTTAAGCAACCCTTTCCTTTAAAGGAAGGATTCACAGATCTTCTTCTCCTTCTGGCCTACCTTTTCTTTCTTTGACTTTTATCGTTGAAAACAAAGTGGCTCCAATTGTAAACAATTCCTATACAGGGAAATGGCTGTCATTCTGGGAGTTCTTCGCTATTGGTCACATTTGAAAATCTGTGACTGTGTGTTCCTGAAACTCTGCAGAATAAATGCAAGTGGATTTTTTTTTTTGTTGACAATATTTATATTGCTGAAAAATGAGTGTTTATGCTATCAAAGGACAAAAGATTAATGGTAAACCAACCTTTTAAGTAGAGGGCTGTGAGAAAAGCCTCCAACAACAAACTAAAGGATGCTGAGATACCTTTGGTCATCAAGTTCCCAAAATACTGGGACATGTCCTAATGGAATCCACTTACACTTGCCTAGAAGCAGAAGGAAGTGGGTCCAATCATGCAATTTTAAAACATGCTCTAAAAGTGCTAAGCAAATATTATGACTTTAACCATGAAACAATAACCATGAGTATATAAAAATCATGAACGTTAATCATATGCTGTATTTTGTTCCTGAGACAGAAACATTACAAATGGAAAAAAATGTATTTGGATGTTACAGAGTTTAATAAGAGAGTAATTATTTAGGTGTGTTAGTATGCCTATATGCTCGTGTTGTGTGTGCCACTCAGTTACCTGCTTTGTGTTTTATTTGTAATGTTGGTGACGTTAAGTGATATGAATAGTTTCGATAGCTTTGAAGAGTCAAGGATTATGCTGGGATATGTTGTTAATGATGGGAAAATAATGTCATATTTGTAGGAAACGTTGCCTTGCTATGAGGACATCTTTCTCAGTTCAGGAAGTCTAGGAATAAAATGCTCGTTGAAAACCAGTTTATTACTATCGCTTTAGACATCAGACACTGGTCATGTCCTTTCTTGTGTCAATCTGGTGCTCCAGTTTCTGACATAACTCTCACGTGTCAGTGTTTGGTGTAATATATATCTAGTCTAGTTACGTGAAGTGAAGAAACTGTTTTGAATACAAGAAAATTAGTGGTGTCTTTCATGTCTGTGATGATGATCAGCAAACTCCTAAAAGCTCTTGAGATTTGATGCTCCAAGGGACAAGTGCTGGATGAACCTCAATGCTTCTAATGTAGGACCAAGAATCATGTCCACGAGTGGATAGCTAATAGAGTTTCTTCATTGACTTTGTGGCCGCTGAGCTTTTAGGGTCCATGTATACTTCTACAATGTTTAGATAATTCAAAGTACTTCAACATACAATGTTAACTTCTGTTCTGCTCCTGTTTTGCTCTTGTCACTGTTTTCTTGTACTGTCTATACATTTGAATAAAATCTGAAGAAATTCTGTTTTTTAAATACTAAATTTATATTTCTGAAAAAATATCCATTATTTAGTTGCATGTTTTTGCTTTTGATCTCTTATGCATGTACCCAGCCACTGTCAAGGATAAACTACAGTGGAATCGTTTATGGCATATGTTTTGTTTTGATAAAAGTTACATGTGTAAGTTTGTATGAAGACATATATAAGGATGAATACAATTTTTTGTGACTTTCAAGTGCTCAGCTTGTCCTCTATTATTTTCTTGCAATTAAAAGGTGACTAAGAATGGAGGGTGGTTCGAACTCTGTTAAAGCCATGCATCTATTTGTGGACCATAAGACCGAATTTCTGGTTTGATTTATCATACGCACACATACACACACACACACACACACACACACACACACACACACACACACGTGTGTGTGTGTACATGCACACACGCACATATATATGAATAATACATACATACATATATATTCATGTATTCATGCTCATCGTAGAATGGGATGCAATTCAGTTGGCCATTCTTTGTTCCATCACAGCACCTGTACAAAACAAGCTATATTATAGTCCAAAGTCAAGCACATATTTGTGTGAAATACTATATAATATGCCCAGTTGGTATAGTAAACTGGATGGCATCCTTTGTTTCTTGAAACTTAGAGGGGAAAAGGCAGTTTAACTTTTACACTTTCACATGCCCAGGTGGCAAAAATCATAAAAGGGATCTTGGAACCCACAATCAGACCAATTGCCTCATTTTATAGACTGTGAAATTAGATTTACCAAAAATTAAGTATCTAGTTAACAATCCCCTGAAGTTATTGGAAGAATGAAAAGTAACAATGGCCCCTGAATTCAGGAAAAATTTAGAAGCTATTATTTCAATACTTATTTTCAGAAACTACCTTCTGAAAGAATAACCTAGCTTCTAAGTGGCCTGCAGTCATGACTTATGGAAACATGTTTTGTATTTAATATTAAAAACATGCCAACATCTTAATAAAGTTCCAGGCAAGGGCTTAATGATCTGGCTAAATATGGATACTATTTTTGCTGTCCTCAGCACACATTCATTCAGGCTTCTTGTCGTAGCATCAGTAAGGGAAGCCAGGGAAATAAAGGACCCTGTGCTGGCCGATTTTATGTCAACTTGACACAAGCTAAGGTCATTGGAGAAGAGAGATCCTTAATTGAGAAAATGCCTCCATAAGATCAGGCTGCAGGAAATTCTATGGGAAATTTTCTTAGTGGTTGATATGGGGGACCCAGGCCACTGTGGGTGGTGAGATCCCTAGGCTGGTGGTCCTAGGTTCTATAAACAAGCAAGCTGAGAAGGCCAGTAAGCAATACTCTTTCATGGCCTCTGTATCAACCCCTGCCTTTGGGTTGCTTTTTTTTTTTCAGTTCCTACCCTGACTTCCTTCAATAATGCATTATGACATGGAAATATGGTGAAATGAACCCTTTACTCCACATCATAATAATAGTAGCCCTAAGTAGGACAGACCCCAGAAGGCATTGGGTGACTCTGACCTTACACACCTGACCTCTGCTTGTTTGCACTGAAGAGATGCTCACATGTCAACAGGCTCTCTATGAAACATTGTGGTTCTCTCGTTGTTTGGGCTCTAATCCTGAAACAGATAGGAAACATATGGTAAAGTTTTAGCTATCCAATTAATGAGAAGACCTCAAGAATTACAGAAAAAAAGATGAAATGAACAACATGGACTCCAATAGTTATAAGAGAAAGAAATATAGAAAGAGATTGATATTCTATATAAACATACAATTAATGTCTTATGAAACAGTAAGATCGTAAACTTCAAAGCTTGTAAGGACTGCCATCGAGGAAGACTGCTGTCAAATAACATTTCCTGGATATGGCAGGGCCATATGATTAACTCATGATAGCTGTGGTTGCCTGTGCAAGACTTGCACAAGATCAAGCCATTAACGGCTCATGAGGTCCCACATCTTGTGGAGAAAGGATGGTCGCTGGAGGAATGTTATTTAGTTTTCTTCATCAGGTTAGCCCATGGTCAGTGGTCCATGTTCCAGTAGATGACACCTCATGCCATGAGCATATGGGCAGCTCTAGCTGGACCCAGGGTAAAAATGTAGAAGATATGAAGTTGGGGGGAGCAATGTGTGAGGAGATCTGGGAAAAGCTGGAAGGGCGCAGAAGACATATAAATGCACTAAATACATTGCATTCATCTATGATATTATCAAAGAATACATAAGAAATTTAGAGTTCTCCTTTACAAAAGCTAAAAAGAAATCAATACCACCATATGTGTTCAATTTTTTAATTAATTTTTTAGTTTTTATATTAATTACAGTTTATTTACTCCGTATCCCAGCTGAAGCCCCCTCCCTCATTCTCTCCCAATCCCACCCTCCCTCCCTCATCTCCTCCCTGTCCCTCTCTAAATCCTCTAAATCTCTTCCCCTTCCATCTGACATTAGCTTATCAGGTCTCATCAGGACTGGCTGCAATGTCCTCCTCTGTGGCCTAGCAAGACTGCTCCCCCTCTGGGGTGGGGGGAGGTCAAAGAGCCAGCCACTGAGTTCATGTTAGAGACAGTCCCTGTTCCCCTTACTAGGGAAACCCACTTGGATGCTGAGCTGCCATGGACTACGTCCGATCAGGGGTTCTAGGTTATATCCATGCATGGTCCTTGGTTGGAGAATCAGTCTCAGAAAAGACCCCTGTGTCCAGATTTATTTGGCCCTTGTGGAGCTCCTGTTCTCTCCAGGTCTTTATAACTCCCGGTCTTTCATATGATTCCCTGCACTCTGCCAAAGGTTTGGTTATGAGTCTCAGCATCTGCTTTGATACACTGCTAGGTAGAGTCTTTCAGAGGCCCTCTATGGTAGACTCCTGTCCTGTTTCTTGTTTTCTTCTACTTCCAATGTCCATCCCATTTGTCTTTCTAAGTGAGGATTGATCATCTTACCCCAGGGCCTCCTTCTTGTTTAACTTCTTTAGGTGAACAGATTTTAGTACTTTTATACTATCTTATAAGTCTAGTATCCACTTATAAGTAAGTATATGCCATGTGTGTCTTTCTGCTTCTGGGATAACTCACTCAGAACGATCTCTTCTAGATCTCACCTTTTGCTTGCAAATTTCATGATTTCCTTGTTTTTAATTGCTGAGTAGTATTCCATTGTATAAATGTACCACAATTTCTGTATCCATTCCTCTGTATAGGGACATCTGGGTTGTTTCCAGGTCCTGGTTATTATGAATAAAGCTACTATGAACATGGTTGAACAGATATCCTTGTTGTGTACTTGAGCATATTTTGGATATATGCCTAGGAGTGGTATAGCTGGATCTTGAGGAAGCACTATTCCTAATTATCTGAGAAAGCACCAGATTGATTTCCAAAGTGGTTGTACAAGTTTACATTCCCACCAGCAATGGAGGGTTCCCCTTTCTCCACAACCTCTCCAGCATGTGTTGTCACTTAAATTTTCAATCTTACCCATTCTGATGGGTGTCAGGCAGGTGAAATCTCAGGGTTGTTTTGATTTGCATTTCCCTTGTGGCTAAGGACGTTGAGCATTTCTTTTAAGTGTTTCTCTGCCATTCTATATTCCTCTACAGAAAATTCTCTGTTCAGCTCCTTACCCCATTTTTTAATTGGATTACTTGATTTGTTGCTTTTTAACTTATTTAGTTCTTTATATGTTCTGGATATTAACCCTCTGTCAGATATAGGGTTGGTGAAGATCCTTTCCCAATCTGTAGGCTGTCTTTTTGTACTGATTCAACTTTAATGAGGCAAGTAGAGATTTCTTTGGGCAGCCAGGTAGCCTTCAGGGAAACTTATTAAAAAGTGTTCTAACTTGATATTTAAAGTCTTATAAATATTCCCTACTTCCAATTTTCACATGTTTTCTTCCTTTTGCTATCTATGACTCTGATTTTCAAATGTTCGAGTAGCTTTGATTTCTTTTTTTTAAAATTTAAATATGCTTATTATTTTATCTTGGGGGTTGCCTGTTGTGTTCCATGTGTGTACAGCACCCTCAGAGGCCAGAGAAGGACAACATCAGATCCCCTGGGACAAGACTATACATACTTGTAAGGCAATATGTGTGCTCTGGGGTTTGAAAACAGTCTGCTGAGCTCCACTTTGCTTTCCTAGAAGCAACACAAAACTCTCCCTCCTTCCCCTGGGTCTGGCTTTGAGCTCACACATTGTACATGCCAGCAGGCACTGTGTACTAAGAAACTACCTCCCGACCCCTCAGCTTGGCTTTCTTATATATGCCAAGGTTCAGTTTGTTAATGGACTTTTACTGTATTAATACCTCTGCTCTTGAAAAACACATTTCATTCTTTTCTGCTTTTGTTTATGTCTTTTTTTAATCTTAATTTATGTGTGTGTGAGTACATGCAATGCGTGTGTGGTAGGGAGGGTGTGTTCTCAGAGGCTAGCTGGAACCTCTGAGCTGCTCAACATTGTTGTAAGGAATTGAACTCAGGTCCTCTGGAAGAATAACAAGTGCTCTTAACTGTTGAGCTGTCTCTCTCCACTCCTCCTCTTCTTTTCTTTTTATTTTCCAGTTTTTATTTATTTATTATTTATTCACTTTGTATCCCAGTTGTAGCCCCCTCCCTCATCTCCTCCTGGTCCTACCCTCCCTCCCTCTTCTCCCCATATGCCCTTTCCTTAGTCCCCTGATAGGGGAGGTCCTCCTCCCCTTCCATCTGACCCTAGCCTATCAGGTCTCATCAAGGCTGGCTGTATCATCTTACTCTGTGGCCTGGCAAGGCTGCAACCACACCACCACCATCACCACCACCACCACCAGGGGGAGGTGATTAAAGAGCCAGCCACTGAGTCCATGTCAGAAATAGCCTCTGCTCCCCTTACTAGGGAACCCACTTAGAGACTGAGCTGCCATGGGCTACATCTGAGCAGGCGATCTTGGTCCTCTCCATGCATGGTCTTTAGCTAGAGTATTGAACTCAAGACCCTCGGAAGAATATCCAGTGCTCTTAACCTCTGAGCCATCTCTCCAGAGGCCACCTCTTACACCTTTTTATCTTTTTTTTATAACAAGGTCTTTGGCTTTGATATCAAGGACGTGTTAATCTCATAGTTTGTAGCTCTGGCTGGCCTGGAACTTGCTATGTAGACCAGAATGGCTGGTCATACGGAGATCCAACTGCCTCTGTCTCCCAAGTGCTGGGATTAAAGTCACATGATACTGCACTTCGTTAACCTAAAAAAATTCCCTACTAAAGTTTGTGCAAGATCCATATTCTTTCTTCTTTAACTGTGTGACAGAATTCACCAAATGAAGCTATCTGAGTTTATGCTCTTCTTTGTAGGAAGAGATGTAATCTAATTTAAATTTTCATAAAAGATACAGAGTTGTGAAATTTATTACCATGACCACAGTAACATTCATTAAAAACAAACAAAAAACAACAACAACAATAAAAAAAAAAACTTTTAATTAAGCTGGCTTACAGTTCAGAGGTTCTGTCCATTGTCATCATGACAGGAAGCACGGCAGCATGCAGGCAGAGAGTTCTACATCTGGACTGGTGGGCAGCAGGAAGAGAGAATGGCACTGGGTGTGGCTTTAGCTTCTAAAACCTCAAGTCCTACCCTCAGTGACACACTTCCTTCAACAAGGCCACCCCTCCTAATAGTGCCACTTCCTAGGCATCTATGTGGCCATTTTCATTCAATCCACCACACGTGGGTAAGTTTTAGGCTGTTACTCTTGATTTTTGATAACCAGTAGGCCTAGCTTGGATCTTGGGATCTTTTCTGTGTTTTTGAAACGTCTCCTAAAATTATTGCCTAAACAACACGTGATTTTAAAATACAATAGAGATGGAGATTTACAGGAAAATCTGTGATAATTTTTACTTCTTTAAAAGAATATTTACAGCTCTGGGTTTTTGAAAGTATTAAGAGATGGGATGACCAGCTAAAATAATAGCCTCTTTTTAATGGACAGCATATTACTCTTAGTTTATTCAAACTTTTAAAAAACAAATGCTTCTATGAATAGAAAATTTTGATGTAACATCTCCAAACAGAAAGAAATACTTCAACACTTTTAAGCCAGCAAGAAACTTCTGGTTAAAAGTTCTGAAAGAGGAGATAACACTTTTTTTCCATTTAAACACTTCGCAGTTTCAGAATGCTCTCTCATACATTATCTGACTCAACACCGTGGACAACCTTGATTCAGGCTAGCATTAATTTTTGACATTTTATAGAGAAAACTCTAGTTCAAGTTCCCTCAGAATTGAATCCCAGGCTTTCTCACCCTTGATCCAGTGCGTTTCCAATAAACCCACTGCAAGAAAGAAAGAAAAAAAACATACATAATTTTCTTAAAGGCACCATTCCCTTCTAAGGTGAGCCTCTATGAAATCAATATGTAAGCTCCACAGTGGCTTACACAGAAGAGAGGGACTCTTAAGAAGTTTTTGGAAGGCGTATTATTCTGTTACGAATTTCCCTCCTAACACCTTGAAAATAAACAAATTTTTACCACTTCAGGTGCATTTACCCTACTTCACAGCTGTTCATGGAAACTGGGTGATCATTAAAGAAGGTTGGGAGCATATCAGTGGTTGCTAAGGTTACAAAGAAATCTTAATGAGCTGTTGCTGCTGTGTACATCAGGACTTTAGTCCGTTAAGAATTGTTTTCTTAATCTAGCCCTTCCAGATAGTAAAAGAATTTAAAAATCATGAGTGCTTACATAGCGAGATAAGAATAGATGGAGACTCTAATAAGAGTGTAAAGCAAGAAGATTTTTTTCCTACGAATTACTGATGATAAAATTTTGAAAAGTGTGCTCATTTTAAAGCAAAGAAGTGTAAAAGTCTGTAACCTGGTTTATGGAGTGAAAATTTCATCATTTTAAAGCCTCTTTAGTTTTGTTACTTTTTAGTTAACAGAGTGTTTGAAACATCTTTTGAGATGAGTGGGTATAGGTTTAATGGGTAAGGGGCTTCCTGTGCAAGTCTGAAGACCTGACACAGGTCCCCAGCACTCACATAAAAAAGGGGGAGGAGATGCAAGCTTGCACCTTCTATCTCAGAACTGGAAACACTACGAAGGCAGTCAGAAGGCAAAGAATGACAAACGCTCCCATAAGTTCAGCAGCTTTCTTTATGTTTTGTTTTGTCTTTTGTTTTTACCAGTCTGAGACCCCAGTTTATGGACATGCTGCCTACATTTAAGGTAGATCCTTCTACTTTAATTAGCCTAATGTAAAAACAGTCTATCACAGACATATGCAGAGATTTGTCTCCAAGGAGACAAATCATGTTGACAATCACATGGCTATCATGTTGACAATCAACATAAATCATCACATTCGTATATTGTTCTGCTTTGGGGAAAACTTTATTCTGTGTTTGTGTGTGTGTGTGTGTGTGTGTGTGTGTGTGTGTGGAGAGAGAGAGAGAGAGACAGAGACAGAGAGAGACAGAAACAGAGAAACAGCAGACAGAGACAGAGAGAAGTAATTGGTGTTTATGGCCGTTGTAACCGTTGATGCACTGTCATTACATAAACTATTGCATTGTCTCAGGTTTAGGATTGGCTCTGCTTCACAATGCTGTGGGTTAACTCTTAAAACCTACCTCTCTGTCTCTGTCCTTTTCTTTCTGTGTATTCTGAGAACATTTAAGATAGCTCACTTAGGGCTGATGGTGGAGCTCAGTAGTAGAACACCGGCTTTGCATAGCATGGGGTGCTGTTACCCACAGTCATGGCAACCCCCTAGACAACTTCTAGCACTCTCATTACATGAACAATACATCAGCATAACGCACTTTTCATTCCAATCCCGGAAGAGACATGACAATACGTTTGCCGTATATCCTTATATTATTCTTTAGGAATGAGTTGTGTAGTCACTTACACTCTAGGGGAGAAGATCGCACAAGACCTTAATACACAGAGGAATTGCGAGCACTCTTGAAAACCAAATGCCATGTGCAGTGTCATTAATATTTTGAATAATTAGTTAGTTAATTAACTAATTTGTGGAGTGAGTGTCTATGTGTGTGTGAGCATGCACATGCCTTGGTGCAGATGTGGAGGTCAGAGGACAACTTATGTGATTTGGTTCAGGTTGGGCATCGGGTGCCAGCCCTGCTATTATTTCCAGTGTCCAATAAATGATCAATTCCTGACATGCTTTTTTTTTTCAACTCAAAATCATTTCTGTTAATCAAACCATCTTTCTATTTCAGTAGTCAGTAGTTGTTCTGTCTTTCATTATCATGTTAGCAGATTATTCAGCTACTCTTAACTCTATTTGAGCTTCCTCAGTTCCCGTTCCTCTCTGTTCACCAATATTCCTGAGATATTGCTACATCACTTCCTGTTCATTCTTGTTCCCAAATCTTCAGTGGCTGGCTATCATCATTTTTTAGTTATAGATTTTACTCCATCCAGTCAGGGAACCTCACAATGTTCTGTACATCTTATGTTTCCAAAGGGTCTGTATGTCTATGTTTTCAGTCTTTTTCAAAGTCTACACTTTGATCTCAATACAGTATGTCCTGTCTGTGACCAACCTCACTGATCATTTTGTTCTTAATTCCACAGAGCAAGCAGTTTGTGGCACACACTTTACTATTTTGTGTGTCTGACTGCTTTGCTGACTCTAATTTTCCCATGGCTGCTTTTCTTCTGCTCAACAGAAGTGTTCTGTTCAACTGCTTTTCTTCTGCTCAACTATTGTGTCCTCAAAATAGTCAGATGATATGGATGGCCATATCATCTGACTATTTTGAGAACACAATAATCTCTTAGATATTTGTGACTTACAGGGAAAAAGAGAAAACTCCCTTTTTTAGTTGCCTAGGTCAGAAAAGAGTTTAGGGGGAAAAAAAAAGCAAGGAATGAGTGACAAAGTGAAAAGTTAAAGGGTTATACCAAGATTTTTCCTGAGAAGGCAAGAAAGTATGGTGAATTAATGTCAGCGATCTGATACTGTTCTTCCTCTTTTAAGGCTTTCCCAACAAAGGATGATTTGGGCCCCAAGGGATATTTCCGCAGTGTCGGAAGCTATTTTTGTTTTGTGCTGCACTGATGTAGTACACACAGATTCAGTGCACACAACAGCCTTCTAAATGGAGAAAATAGTGGTGTTGAAGTTGAGCTGTACGCTTTACCTTGACATAGGATTAAAGATATTGAGAACCTGGATGCTATGTTCAAATGCAGTCTTGCTATTCACAAGCTGTGTGAATTTAACATTGAAGCGGTTGACAAAAACTCCAATAACTGTTATTGGAAAGGATTAGAGGCATTAGTTATAGTATTATAAATTACTTCAAAATGATGTTTGGGACATAGTAAGACCCATCATAGGTGCTTGAAAGTACAAATCTGTTTCTGGAATTTCATAAAACATATGTCAGGGTGCAAGCGATGTCTACCATCAAAGGCAGATCTGTGCCCAATTCTAGCCATGTCAGTCTCTCCTGGTGAATGACATCCTGCTGGTGCACATGGAAGGGGGGAAAATCACAGCTAATTCATTTTAATGTGCCAGCAGAACGTTTTTATTTCATCCTGTCTCCAGGAGGAGTCACCCAATCTATACAGATAAAATAAGGCAATGAACCAGCCCTCTCCAGCAAGAATCGTTACAATGACACTTTAAAAATATTCACTGGTTTCCACACAAACAAATTCATTCATTGTAACAAAAAGGGCCAGATCTATTACAACAGGAAGAACATGTAAAGATCCTCCCGTATCAAAGCAGAGAGAACATACAAAGACCCCACACACACTCATGATAGGAAGAGGAGGTAGAGACCCTCACCCCATTTCACAAGTAGGTCATCAAGCTTGAGCTGGACTCCATTATCCGACAGCAACCCCACGGTCATCAGCTGTCCCAGCTTATGCTTCCAGCCCTGCCTGTGAACCCAGGGTCTCCACCAGTGTAGGCAACTCTGAGAGCCAGCAATGGCCTCATCTATGTCGGGGGTTTCTCAGGCTCACCTCTTCAAAGAAAACTAAGACAGGCTCCGCAGTGACACACACACAAAAGAATGATGACAAAAAGCGGCTGCCAGTGGCTGGAACAAAGGGAGTGAGGAGGTCACGGGGGGGGGGGGGGGGGAGAGGGGCACACAGAGAAGACACCTTGTCGCTTGGGAGGGGCTAAAGTGGGTAGATTTTTTTTTTTGGTAGCCACTTGCTGGAACCCTAAGCCTGCTTTTGTGTCACTGTTTGCTCATAATAGCACCTCGCTGCTCTTTCCTGGCTATCCAAATAGGTGCATATATGCTCTTAGCACAAGTGAAACAAGCTGAAATCTAGGGAGGGAGTGGG
This sequence comes from Psammomys obesus, assembly GCF_907164565.1. Taxonomy (NCBI): domain Eukaryota; kingdom Metazoa; phylum Chordata; class Mammalia; order Rodentia; family Muridae; genus Psammomys; species Psammomys obesus. The sequence continues at coordinate 5,824,747 of NW_026596147.1, forward strand.
AAACTATTCGCAGCCTCAGCAAATCCAACACCTATAGCATTTCAGATCAACAGATGAGGCAATCTGCTTACTGGGCCTCCAATAGTATGAAGGCATAATGTCAGCTGCCAGTTTCTTGCCCTAGGCACATTTTTTGTTTTGATTTTTGTTTTGTTTTGTTTTTTTGTCTTTTTAGGAGTCAGCTTTTATCCGCCCCATACACAAGTGCTCCTCTGTTAATACAGGACACCCTCCGGCCCACCCGCTTCTTTCCTCTCAATGGTGAAAGACAAAAGCAAATAAATAACCATTGACATAATTAGCTTCAGCCATCAACTTGATACAACTGGGAAGAGAGAAGCTCAGTTGAGGAACTGCCTCCTTGGATTGGCCTGTGGCCATAAACTTAGATTCTTCGTGGCTCATTGATGTAGGAGGGTCCATGCCTCTGTGGGCAATCGTGCCTAGACAGATAGGCCTGGGCTGTATAAGAACGGTGAGCCAGCAAGCGGCATTTCTCTGTGGTTTCCGCTTTAGTCCTTGCCTCCAGGTTTCTGCCTTGAGCTTCTTCAGCTCTGGCTTCCATCCCATGATGCACTGGGGCGTGAAAGCAGAAGCCAAATAAATCCTTTCCTCTTTCAAGCTGCTTTTGTTCAGTGTTACTATCAGCAACACAGAAGGAAACTAGGACTCCAGTACAGGAGTAAGAGAACTTCCCCGTTATTCTCCTAAGCATTTGGTCATTGAATCTCCTCAATTAAACTGACAGTAAACAGAGCAACAAAACAGGCATACAGTGACTTATGTCAGCCACATTAGGGAGGATGCAATCTGGGGTTGGGGACCTCAGGAGAGTGAGGGAACCGGCTCAGACTGCAAAGCTAATTGTGGCCAGCAGATGCCCCTGGTATGCCAAGAGGAAAAGCTGTCAGGTTAAGTCAGTGGAAAGCCTCTGGTGGACATATGTTCAACAAAGACTAGGAAACCATAAGGTAGAGAAGACCCATGAGTTCAACTACCAGCCCCATTCTCCGCCCCTGCCTCACCTTGTATGTAACTGGCCGTTTCCAAATTTTTAAGGATGCAGAAAGAAGTTGACAACACGATACATCCTCTTTTCCCCTCAGTTTTGATGTTTATCATTCTCTTTGTTTCACTTTACTTCATTTCCAGCACTATTTTTATTGTATTTGTCAACCTCTGGTGCTTTCACTTGTATTCTCCTTCAAACAACATTTATGTAATGTTTATTATACCACTTTTCATTGTCTTAGTTTATAGTTTTTATTTTTTTCAGCTCTGCTTCCTCCTGTCCCTTCCTCTCTATATCCAGTACTATTTTAAGTTTGCTATTTTGTTTCTTTTTATATATGCCTATGTTTTTGTTTTTAGTGATCTTCTGACAGATATGTGTCTGAGAGCAGCCCAAAGAACGACATATGGTGAACAATGATTTGGGGAACTGTGGGAGAGGCTTCAGGACAAAGGCAGAGGGCCTTTACCTCAGATGCATTCTGTTCCCTGGATTGTTCTTGGACGTGATTTCCTGGCTCCTGGGGCAAACATTTGCATTCAATTTATAAGATATGTTTATTCTTGTTGAGTGTTGGAACATAGCTGTAGAACCCAATCTGGTGAAAAGATACACAGAGTGCTGTCCTCAATATGCACAAATCTGGATATGGCCTTCTGTCTTGCTTTTGAGCTTTCCCAGACATAACCTATAGTACGTGCCAGGCAATTGTGTTTTAATTGGTCTGTCCTGAGAATGTTCTGGGAAAGGGCTGCTCTGTTAATATTTAGTATGTGCTTACTGGCGTTTATTTACATGTTTTTCTGATCATGTTCTTCTGAACTCAAACAACCTTCCTTGGGTCATTACTTCCTTTGCTACATTCATGTATAAAAGCACACTGAAACTGAAGTAAAACTGTATAGAGCATTAGACTGCAGCCCACCCCATTCTTCAGGTCTTCAAATCCTAGGGCTTGCAGACAGATCGGCATAGGTCAACATGTCTAATTTTGTTCTTGTATTTTCTCTTTTCTTTCCCCCAGATCTGTAGCTGTTCTGTCTTTCCCTCTGTAACATTCACCTTTTCATCTCTTTCATTTCTTTATCAACCCTTGCTTCTCCTATGAGCAGTTTACTCGTGTTGTTCCTTTGCTTCCATTTGCTATCTCCACACTTTAAATAATTTTTAACTTTCCTGAATGCTCTTCTACAGTACTAAGCGGAGTACTAAACGCAGTATTAAATGGTCCTTGATGACGAATGAGTGGGCTAGAGATTCCAGTGTGTTTCTATATTTTAAATTGCTTGATGCTGCTGTTATGGCACTTTTATTTTCTTCTCAGCACAGTGCATATTATTGAGACTCTAGGAGTAGATCATTCTGCCGGCGCATGCCTGCAATTTCGGCCCTTGAGTGGCAGTAGCAGGTAGAGCTCGGTGAGTTCCAGGCCAGTCCAGGCTGCCTAGAGAGACCCTATTTGAGGAAAAAAAAATTGTACTGCTTAATTTTAAAATGCAGAAATAAAAAAGAATAGCTCTTTAAAGGAAAGTAGAGCCAGTCAATGAGACTTCTGAGAAGAGAGTGACTCACGGCAGCAGGGTGAGAAGATACTTGTTTAGAGGTGAAGCTGCTCTTCTACAAAGAGTAGAAAGAAATCTGAAACCTACGAGAATATTAGACCTCACGGTCACGCAGGTTAGATGCGTGTATAACTTTTTGCCCAAACCACACACTTCTAACTACATATACTTTATGGTTCATTAATTATACTTACAGGTGTAAGTATTGTGTCTTCGACCTGATTTTATTTATTGTTCAGTATTTATTTTTACTAACCATTTTTTTTTCTTTTTGGATAAGAAATATTTTCATAGTAGCAAAAGGTGACGAATCTGCGTTAGTAGAGAAGAAAAGATTACTCTTGGAATAAGATTGGGCATAAAATTTATTTTCTGGATCATCATATAAAATCAAACTTGTAGAAATTGTCTGCAAATAAAAAAAATGGAATAAAAATGGTAGTTTGTCTGAAGGTATGACTAGGTAATGGAGCATGAGGTTCTGGATTGTGGTCTCCAATATGGAGGGGAAAGAAGGAAGATACTCAATTAAGAAAAGATTTTCCCCCTGAATACTTTTAGTATATGGTTGGCTGAGTCTGCAGTTCTAATATACACACATTCAAAATTACCTTATTCATTTGAAATTAAAATTATTTACAGGGACTCAGCAACTAAATATCTCAATATGAACACTCATGTCTTAATTAAATAAATAACCTGGCATTAATACAGTGAAGTTATCATAATTATAACAGGAGCTACTTCAAAGACATGGAGTACAGCACTCCATCAAAAACTTTTAAACACACCTTAATTGGAATTAAATTTGAAAATACTAATTATTTGATTACTCATTAGAGTCCAATTGAAAAGTGCTCTTTAGAGTGTCATTAGAATCCCCCCAACCAATGGTTAGCCCAGGATTTTACAAAAAACAGACAGAACAGGGTGTGCAGCTATCATCAGGGCCATCTTCCCTCAGCATCAGGGTAACAGGCAGTGTCTGCGTTCTTTATATAGTTTACTTATTTTGACTCATGTCTTCTTCACAAAGGCTGTTGGCTAGGTATTTGTCATTGTTAGTTCCCTTATCATAAATGAATTGATTGAGGCAAAGAGTAATCGTCATTTTATAGAGGGAGGCAGGGAGGGAGGGAGGGAGGGAGGGAAAAGGTGGGAGGGTAGAGGTGGGGGATAGAGACTTGAATATACAATTGCATAAAATTGTCATTTACTCTAGCACATTCATCACTAAGCATTTATCCACACGCACACTTACCTGGTCCTTGGCTTATGGTCTCTCTTATTTTGGCTCAGGATAATTATCTCATAACTCATTTTTATGTGTGGACTAATATTTTGTAGCTACAGAGGTAAAGTCACAGAGACCATGACTCACCTTTAGTTCAAAGCTTTCTGTATGCTGTGGTGCCACACTTTGGCACATTACTTTCTAAGCCATAACACGGGGTTGGCTGGGACAAGGTTTTCCTTTCTCCATTGACAAATAAAGGTGATGTACTAAAGTGGGTTTACTTTTGTTCTGTTTGAGGTATACTCTTCCCATCCCCCCCAGTACATTAACTCATCTTTAAAATAAGGAATATTTTACAAAGGTGATTGGAGAAGGTGAGGAGAGGGAGGAAGAAGAAGGGTGATGATGACGATGGGGAGAAGGAGAAGGAGAAGGTTGTGTAAGAAGTGGAGGAAGGAGGAGAAGGAAGAGCAGGAGGAAGAGAGTGAAGAGGAGAAGGAGGAGTTGGAAGAGGAGGAAGATGAGGAGTTAGTGTTATTGCTAAGAGAGATTTACAGATTCTTTTAAGAACATTGGCTGTTTTCCTGGCTGACTGGATTATGTTTATTGTTTTCTTTCTCCCTTATTACTATGAGTTGCTGGTGTACTGAGTTGGGCATGATTGATTTTTTTTCCTAGTTAACCTTGGTTGCTCTATTCCTCTTATGAAATTTGTGTTTCCTGTATTTTCATGATTAAGGCTTACTTTTGTGTGTAGGGTTCCATTACTTCTGAAATACTCAGTTGCCTATCATGGCCTTTCTTCAGTTTTGTAGCTCAGCTCCTTTTTCTACCTTGTAGATTATGACGTTTAATCTGTTGAGTGATCATGTTCTGGAATCCTTGGATGATATTTTTAGTTATCTCCTCCTCTTCTTTCTGTAACTCCATGCACATCAGGTTTTAAAATGTTGTTCTTCCTTGCCATGTTGCTCTTACTGCTTATTTTTGTTAGTCTAGCACTTACGTATAAGTATTTTCTATTTTCCTAAAGAGATTGCTCATCTGTTTATAAATATTTCCCACATTTTCCAATAGATATTTAAATATATTACATATGACTTTTTTCATATTTTCTTCTCTCCAGATGTCTTTCATTCTGGCAACGATTGGATGCTTATATTAGGATATCAATAACACCTTTGAAACAGGGTGCACTGTATTAGTCCTGGGAGCTTATCACATACGCAATGTCTTCCCCAGCTGCCTTGTCTTTCCTCATAGGAATTATAGACTCAAGGCTCAAAATACTTACATTAATGCCATTTTCTGCCTTTCTTTTTTTATTTTTTTATTAATTACACTTTATTTACTTTGTATCTCTCCCTACATATGATTATTTTAAAGCTCCTGTTTACTATCTCATTCACTTACGAGACTAGTCATATTGTTTGCTTTTTTCCCTTGATTATAAATTGATTGTTTTCTTATTTTTTTATCCTAGATTTTTTTTAATTGACTGTCAGGTATGTGTAAACAATAACAGTGATTTTTTGAATTTTCAGAATAGGATACTTTTCAGTTATAACATTTTTATTTGCTTTGTTGTCATAATCTGAACCTGTGCAAGGGGATTAAATCTTAGGTGATAATGGTTGGTTATTCCTGAACACTTACCTACCTGAGTGTGTTACTGGTGACTGTGGACCATCATCGCCATAAGGGTGCTGATCATGAGCTATAGGTTGATAGATGCTGCTGGGTTTGCTTCTGAGTTTTTCAGACACTGCATGCTGTTAGTCACTAAGCAAGGCACTAGTAGGAGGCACCAGTAGGAGGAAACGCTTACACCACTCACCAGGGAAAAACTACTGCCTTTAAATGCCTGTTAACACACCTTCAAAGTTGTTGTTTTTTTGTTTGTTTGTTTGTTTGTTTGTTTCATCTAAAAAAGAAAAACTTATGCCAGGCAGTGGTGGTGCATGCCTTTAATCCAAGCACTTGGGAGGCAGAAGCAGGTAGATCTCCGAGTTTGAGGCCAGCCTGGTCTACAGAGCAAACTAAGGACAGCGCCTTGTGAGTAAGTTGAGAAAGAAGGTATATGCAAGTAGTTAGAATAACAAAAGTTACATTTTATTATGCTGAGGGCCACTATACAATGTTCACACTATAAACTATTTTATTGTATTTTATTTTTTTATTATTAGTTACATTTTATTAACTCTGTATCCCAGTTGTATCCTGCTCCCTCACTTATCTCCCTCCCAAACCCTCCCTCCCTTATCTCCTCCCTGACCCTTTCCAAGTCCACTGATTGGGTAGGACCTCCTCCCCTTTCATCTGACCCTGTTTTTTCAGGTATCTTCAGGACTGGCTGCAAAGTCCTCCTCCGTGGCCTAGCAGGACTGCTCCTCCCTTGAGGGGTGGGGAGGTCAAAGAGCCTGCCATTAAGCTCCTGTCAGAAATAGTCCCTGTTACCCTTACTATGGGAAACCAATTGGTTATTGAGTTACCACAGGCTTCATCTGAGCAAAGGTTCTAGGTTATATCCATCATGGTCCTTGGTGGAATGTCAGTCTCAGAAAAGACCCCTGTGTCCAGATATATTTGGTCCTTGTGGAGCTCCTATCCTTTCCATGTCATACTAACTCCCCTTTTTTCATGTGATTCCTGTACTCTGCCACAGGTTTGGTTGTGAGTCTTAGTATCTGCTTTGATACACTGTTAGGTAGAGTCTTTCAGGGGCCCTCTGCAGTAGGCTCCTGTCCTGTTACTTGTTTTCTCCTATGTCCAATGCACCTCCCATTTGTCTTTCTAAGTGAGGATTGATTATCTTACGCCAAGTCACCTTTCTTGTTTATCTTCTTTAGGTGTATAGATTTCATTATGTTTATCATATCTTATAGGACTATATGAGTGAGTAGATACCATGTGTGTCTTTCTCCTTCTGGGATACCTCACTCAGAATGATCTTTTTTAGATCCCACCATTTGCCTGCAAATTTTATGATTTCCTCATTTTTGATTGCTGAGTAGTATTCCGTTGTGTAAAAATACCACAATTTCTGTATCCATTCTTCCGTTGATGGACATCTGGGTTGTTTCCAGGTTCTGGCTATTACAAATAAAGCTGCTACAAACATGGTTGAGCAAATGTCCTTATATGTGGGGTATATGCCTAGGAGTTCGGGCCTCAGCCTGTCTCCTCAAAGCTGTTTACCTCTGTGATACAGCTTGTATCTGTGATACAGCTTGGCTTAAGATAGTTTAGTTTTTAACAGAAGTCTCTGATTTGAGGGTCAGATCTTGGGGGCCCGGGCACTGTAGCCACAGGCAGATCAAGGCTGTGTCTCTCCAGATGTGCAGAGCAGAGCATTAGTCTCGGCTTATATACTGTCCAGTGGGCGTCATGGGGTTCTAGGATTGGGTCTGGTTATCTTAAGTAAGTTATATCACTAAATTCTGATTACCAGGTGCAGCCTTGGGTACAATGAATATCCTAACTAAGCTATTATTTCACATGTCTAAAAGGCATTAAAAAAAAACTATTAAAACTATGCTCATTGCACAGAGCTACATAGAGAAACCCTGTCTCAAAAAGCAAACAAAAAGGCCCCACAAAACCAATCCCCCCAAAAAAGGAAAGAAAGAAAAACTTTGGATGAAACAGCCAAGGGCACTAAGTCACTCTGACTCATTATCTTAGGTTACCTAGAGTAAATGCTGCTTAACCCTGACTTCTCTGCCCAGAAATGCTCACGTCACCATCTTTTTTTTTTTTTTTTTTGAACACATTGGCTATGACCACGAATTGAGTATGCTCAGGAAGGTGCCTTCCCTTCTGTCCTCTTTCCTAGATATATAAAGCTCGCAGTGAAAATCTCCTCGCTCTCTATTGATGTGAGCAGCATTGCTTTGCAAACAACGCCAGCGCTTGTTTTCCTAAGGGAAATGTTCTTCGCCCTGTTAGCTCACCTGTACTTTCAAACTTTGAACTTCGTGCTTTTGGATGCAGTGTTTTGTAACTCACTAATTTTTTTTTTCTTTTCTTTTCCAGAGTGGAGGTGGGTGAAGTGTAGGAGGAGGCCTCTGTGAAAGATCACCAGCATGGTTCACAGGTTCAGGGGCCATGCCCAGATATCCAGAGAAGCCTTTTCATACTTAGAGATGCCATTACTATAATTATCTGTTCCAATATAAATTATTTCGTTGGTAACCTTAATCAAAGACTACATGACTAATTTATCAACGTATTTAAATTTATTTGCTCAGAAAGAAGTATGCTAAAATGTTCCTCCTTTAAATTGGATGCTATAAATGGCTCTGACTCATTGTGCAGTATGCAGCCCATCCTTAAATTCATGTTCTGCCTCATCCTCCACAGTGCCAGGATGGCACATGTCGGCCACCATGTTCCGCTGAAGGTCTAAATTCCTTGTGCAAGAATTTCTACATTTTTGTTTTGGCTTGAGGATTGTAGGGAATATTTGCCTAGGCTATAGTATTTGTTAAATAAATTGAAAATAGGCACAGTTAAAAAAAAACTTGGCAAAGAGACAACCTGACTGTCCCTGCACCACACAAAAATAGCAGGTAAAAGCCTGTTGTAACCACAGCTCCCTAATGAATTCACTCATGTCCTTTTGGGATTAGCTGGTATTATTGAAAATTAAGCCCATATTAGGCAAGATAAAAATTCAATATACAATATTCTATGTGAATTTTGACTTTGGTATTAAGGTTAAAGATGGGAAAGACTATGCTATCAGCTGATTTTCTTATATTTGTTTTTTTTTAATTGGTAGAGTTCTATAATTTAATAACTCCATGATCATGAGCTAATTCCTGACATTATGATTTCGTTCTCTTCATTTCTATGTCTAGCAATCTCCTGGGCCTCTGAAAGGCTCTACCTATCAGGCTATTGAAGCAGATCCTGAAACTCATAGCGAAACTTTGGCCAGAGTGCAGGGAATTTTATTAAAGAATAGGAAGACAGAAAGACCTGGAAGGGACAGGAGCTCCACAAGGAGACCAACAGAGCCAAAAAACCTGGGCCCATGGGGTCCTGCAGAGACTGATCAATCAACCAAGGACTATGCATGGAGATAACCTAGACCCCCTGCTCAGATGTAGCCCATGGGCAGCTTAGTCTCCATGTGAGTTCCTTAGTAAGGGGAGCAGGAACTGTCTCTGACATGGACTCAGTGACAGACTCGCTGATCACCTTCCCCTGGTGAAGTGGCCTAACTAGACCAAAGAGAAAAAGGATGTAGCCAGTGCTGAGGAGACTGAATAGGGTCAGATAGTAGGGGAGGAGGATCTCCCCTATCAGTGGACTAGGGGAGAGACAAAGGAGGAAAGAGGGAGGGAGGGTGTGAAAGGAAGGAGGTGAGGGAGGGGGCTACAGCTGGGATACAAAGTGAATAAATTGTAATAAATAATAATAATGAAGAAAAATGGAAATAAGCAGGAAAAAAAGTGACTTCAATGAAGGTTAAATGAGCTCATGCACATAAACAATTCAATTGACTTCAGGAGCCCATGGAAGTGGCGCCTGTAATCCCAGCACTCAGGAAGCTGGGGTAGAGGCTATTGCTGTGACTTTAAGAGCAAACTGAAGTACAAAGTGAATTCTAGAGGAGCCTGGACTATCCTGAGTCTCTGTCTCACAAACAAACAGCTCACTTAAGGCTCCCTTTCTCTGAATCAATTGTCGCTGTTTTAAATTGAAAGGAAATAACTCCTTGAAAGGTAGGATTTGACTAAAGAAGAAATATCCTGGAGGGCTTCCTGTGAGCCTGGGAATTTCTTTCCTTCTTTCTGAGAATGTTCTTCGACTGGGAGGAAAACAGACTGTCTCTTCCCTCCTGATGCCCACGGAGTAGCTCTTTCCACGTGTGCCAGGTCCCCACTGTGTTCAGAATGTCTTCTGTATATTTCTGAAGGATAGTCACTTAGCTTCCCAGTAGCTTCAGGTGGGAAGACAGGGGTGACAGTCAGCTAAGGCAGGAGAAATGGGGCAATCCGTGCTTCCTTAAAAGCTCTGCTCTCCTTTCAGCTCCAATATGGAATATATATATATATATAATGTATGTAAGAGAGACACCATAGAAATGAGAAATCGTCCCGATTTGATGTCTAAAGACAGTTTACTTCTTCTGGTACAGAGAGGGGGAATGCCCTGTAAAGGCAGATTTCCATTACAGACTTGGGTCCCTTTCACAAAAGGATAACTTACAGCTTGTTGTCAGATTTCTCCTGAGTCAGAGAAAAGCAGAAAAATCCATCTGCGTCCTGGCATTCTCCTTCCTGCTCTAGGGAAAGCAGACTCAGGCCCCTGCTGCTATGTTTTCCTGTCACAATGGATCCTACCCTTGAACCATGAGTCAAAATAAACCCTTCTTTCCTTAAAACTTTTTCTCCTGTATCTTCAGTTTCTAAAGAACAACAATAAGAAAAATGTCTTTAAAAAAAAAGACCCCTATGCCAAAAAGGCACATATGACCTGTATAGTCTGATCTCATATCATTTGGGGTCGATGTCTTCTAGGCCATTACATTCGGCTTCCAAGGTTCTTCTATCAGGTCATGTCATCTCTACTCCCTTATGGCAGTGGTGATAAAGAGCAGAGGCTCACAGCACTTGTGTGACATGACATTGTTAGACCCAAGTCACACCCGCCCACACACACACTTCCTGCATCGCTTTTACAGCATTTTTGTAAAGGATGTTTTCCTTCCATTCTTCCTTCCCTTAAAAGAAAAAGTCACTCCTTTAGTCTTGTTTGTGCTGAAAACACAAAGCAACTTTTCAGAGAGAGGGTACTCATAACCACCACCAGCCAGCCCTGCGTGACTCTGGACGTTCTGTGAGGTGCTGTTTGTTTGGATGCCTTGCTCTCTTCAGTGAGCTTTGGGCGTCATGCTCCGTTCAATCAGTCCAGCTTAAGCTAATGCTCCTGCAGGGAGGCAGTGATCAACAAGGTTTCTTTGTTGTCTGAGGCTTAAAGGAGTTGTTTACCCTTTTGGCAAAATAATGGCCACACTTGAGGTTTATTCACTTTGCAGTAAGACTCCCAATTTAAGAAAAACAAAAATCCTTCCCAGTTCTCTGGTCTCTCACTTTACATCTCTGTTTCATTTGACGAGGGGAAGGATGGTAACAAAAAAAATCCATAGGCTTTTGTACCATTTTCTGTTTAGAATTAAAATGTGTTAGAAAGAGAAACAAAAGCAGTGATTTGTTTTGTTTTTTGTTTAAGTGTGTGAGCTTCCACTTCAGGCTCTTCCTACATCCCTCTGGAGGCTCTCCTCACCACTGGTAACACACATAGGTCCTCAGCAAACTCAGTGAGTGTAGTGGGATACTGAAGTTCAGCTTTGGACACTTGTTTCTAATAGGTTTCTCCAACGATGGAATACGCCAATTCAAGCCGAATTAAAAATATAAAAGCAAGTTTATTGAGACCAGCTCTTGGGTGAGTCACCAGTACCAGGAGATGAGGCCAGTGAAGTTGTCATGAGGATAGGAGACTGGGTGTCGGGGGAGACAGAGAGCGACACACAAATAGAGAGTGTCAGAGAGACAGAGACACAAATAGAAAAAGACAGAGAGAGGCAGAGACAAACACAAAGAGAGAGAGACAGGCAGGCAGGTTGCAGAGAGAGAGAGAGAGAGAGAGAGAATATAGGGAAGAGCCCTTAGGGCTGAAAAGCTCAGGGTAAGGGGCTGGGTATGTCAGCCATATCTTGCAACGAATAGGACTGAAGGATTCTGGGAGAATCTGGAGGCCAGGTATGCTCTGATATGTTAAATAGGCACCTCAGCTGATTGTCCCCGGTTTGAAACTTAGTTTCCACTGGGGTCCAAAGACAAGGACCCGGCAGCAGCCCCGACAGGTAGCTTCGCTCACACCCACACCTGACAACAGCTCTAGCTTTCTCAGACTTGAGGTTTCAAATGTGCCCCTGTGTGTGCAAAGTTATTTAGCTCTCTGGTGATCCCGTTCTACATGGTGCTGTGTTCAGAGAGGCCGCAGAGGGACTCCAGAAGCCCAGGCAGAGGGAGCTTCTCACTGTGGAACAAAGCGTCTTCCCGGTCACCTCCACCGCAGCTTTCCTCCCTGTTCAAGGAGACCACAGAGCCACCTCTCTTTCCTCTAGTGCCCTACGCTCCTATAACCCCCCCCACCCTCCCACCCCGCGCCCCATGTGAGTAATTGGATGTTTTAAACTCAAATGTAAGTGATTTCCTGAGATGCTCTCTGGCGGCTCCTGGAGGCTCAGAGACAGCAGGGAAGCAATGAAAACCGTTCCTAGAAAAAAGGAAGATAAAAATGCAACAAGGGGGCCCGGGAGAAGCATTCCATTTAGAGCCAGGAGGCTTCTCTGGAGCCGCCTTCTCACAGTTCCAAGCTATGCTGCATGCCATCTCTACCTGTAGGCCACGGACTTCTGAAAGCGCCAGAATGACCAGCTACATCTGCCCAGAGCCTCAGCGCCCGCCTGACGCTCTCAGACTTTGTTTAGTAGTATAGAGATACATTCCGGAGCCCAGAACACACAGGATGAGGATCACTCTTTGTAGTCTCTTCTAATGTCCTGTCGATAGTTTCTTTCTTTATCCTCTCATGCCTGGTACCCTAAATAATGTCTCACGTTTCCTGTCTTCCGCACACCCTGATTCCAGCTCTTGCCTCCTCCCCCTGCTGTATGTGCTGATATTGACGCATGGACCACCGTCCCAGCCTGCAGGTTGTGAGTTTGAAGTGATCAGCAGAAGAGAAGCAAGCAGAGGAAGGGTTGGCTCCGCCTCTAGGCTCTGGGAAAAGCGATTTTTCAGTGATGGGGGCAGCCAAAATCCACAGTACACATGCATTCCCCTCAGCTTTCTCTTCTTTCCTCGTTCTCTGTCATTCTCCTGCGGTACCCCTCACACATTCACTTTCCTTTATTGGTTATTACTTTGGTTCTTCTGGTTGTGATTATTTGACAGGGTCTGCTGTAGCCCAGGCTGCCCTTGAACTCCATACGAAGCTGAGGCTGGCCTTGAACTCCTGCTCCTCCCACCTCCACCTCTCAAGTTAAAGATTCTTTTCCAGCTCTGCCTCCCTCTGCCATAACTGTCTCTGGACATTGACAAGTCAGCAAGCTTGTGGTCCAATAACTGCTTTTCCCAATGGCGTCTTGGAGAGACACAATAATTATAAAAGCGATAATTGTAACATTTCCTTATATCAGGGTTGTTCCGCTTTATTAAAATTAAAAAGTGTGTCTAGAAGCGTATTCTTCTCTGGTTCCCACCGTACTAAGGAAAACTGTTCCATGAGCACCCTTGATAAACTCCCAGACAAACTCTGATGTCAGGGAGTCAGCCAGAGCAGAATTACTATTTCTTCACAAGAATTCTCTCTGTTTGGAACTACCAGGTAGAGAACAAATAAACCTGCTATCTTCCCCAGCTCTTCGCCTACATTAAAAAATAATGCTAATTTGGGGGGAGGGACATGCTAATTAAGACTAATCGGTTTTCCCTAACCTTGTGCAAATGCCACCTCTGAAGTGTGCATGGTTTGTGACATCAGCTACCTAAGTTATGGGGCAGGAACCTGAAGGCTGCTTTTGCTGAGAATGATGATTTTCCACTTGGCTTATAGGTGTCTGATGGCTGGCTTAGTGTGGCGGAGGAAGCAGCCACTGATAAATGATTTAACACAAGACAAAGTCTTCTGACATTGCTGCTCATTGTGTGTGTGTGAGTGTGTATGGTGTTTTTTTCTTTAAAAAAATAATTTTTGTGTGTGTTGAAAATATTTTAGCCTCTGACACTAAGGATTTTTCCTGTTGTAGAACTTCCTAAGCCTCTCTAATTATGACATTCACCTGGGGATGCTTGGTAAATTCCAGGTGTCCATGCTCTGCTCCAAGCTCTTCAGTTAGAATCCGGAATGAGAAGAGAAGGTGGGGAAGCTGTAGAACTGCCAAGTGGCTGGATTTTGAATATTTCATCTGTGCCTTCCTATACCATCCAGAGAGGAAAAATAAACAATTCTTTTAGCTAACTGTGCTAAGTGCCCGCTGCTGACAGCTGGATATAAAAAGGCGGTCAGATTTGAGTATTCAGAAAGTGCTAGTAGAAACATTGGTGACTTTGTTCCTCAGCCTGAAGGAAGCAACAGCAGCTCTCTCCTATTTAACATGCGCAGCTCTGTGTGTCTGATGCGGACTCGGTTGGCAGTGGAAGCAGCCGCCGGTCCTTCCTCTCTACAGAGGGACAAACTCCTGCTGCTTCTAAATGCTCCTCAAAGCTTGCCTCCACGAAGCTGTCAGATGGCTCCATTAACTTTGGATGATTTCTTGTGTCTGTGCTTTTGGTGACCAATATTTTTGCCTTCTTGAACAAATGGTAAGATAGCCACTTAATTTTGTGTATTTTTGTCTCAATAAAATTGCAATGAAGCCGTTTGAGTCCAAGGCTCACCTTTGTGGGTCCAGCTGCAGTATGAATCCTGATGAGGATTTCAGAGAGGGGTGGGGCTCAAGACACTGAATCAAAATGTGGCACCCTGGCAGGTTGACAATTTAAAATGATGACTTATGAAGCAGCAGGTGCAATATTCTATGAATTTCTTCATATATAGATACATACATATATAAGAAGAAATTCATAGAATCTATAAATTATATATAAACACACACACACACACCAAATTTGAGTTCTGTAAGGGGAAAACTAATATCTTTTCCTCACTCATTGCAAGTTTCATGGCTGATAGCCCTATGACAAATGACAGATTAATGAAAGTATCGTGAATTTATTTTATCCCAATTGTGCATGACAAAGATGCCTTTGGGAGCACCGGCTCAAATTCCCAGGGAAAATTATGTCTTTTTATGCCAGGTGGAAGAGGTGGGTGTAACAGAGGAATGTGGTTGGACAGACTGGAGTATGATTTGGTAGTGATAAGCTGGGGATGCTCAGGAAAGCCTGTTTGTTGGATTTTCTGTACCCCAGCCCCCACCCCCTATGGCTGCCTTTCTCCTCAGCTTTGGCCATGTTCAACCGACACAGGAAGGCCTTCAGTGAAAGAAAGAGTTCGGGACCCTTCTGGGTTCCACGGCTTGCTTCAGGGAGTGAGAATTTTAGATCCTTTGACTTGTTTCAGGGGAGACCGAGTATGGGCAATCAGAACTTGCTCCTGTAGCTATTCCATCCTCCTCAATTCAAAGTACTCAGCACCTTGAGATATCATGTTCTAAGCACAAAGATCCAGAAGTGTCCGAATCTAAAGCAGTAATTTGTCTACACGGTTCTGTCTGCCTAGAACCACAGGCGACGGCTTCAGGGAAATTTGTCAACACTTAGAACATAGAGGGCTATAGCAGCTTTGGAAAGTGACAGGATTCAAGACAGTCTACCCCCAACACTCAGACAACATGTTGAGTATTTGAAGCTGATAAGCCCTATAGCACAGCAGTGAAAGACAGAGATTTTTTTTTTTTTTAAATCTCTCCTAAGGCAGATCATACTCTCTACATATGAACAAAAGGGGTGTGCTAAGCTATGAAGAGAAAGTCTTGGAGAGATACCTAAACGAACAGGCCTTGTTAAATTTTCCCTACTGTGCTATTCTATTTCCCCCACAACTTCCCATTCCTTTCCAAAAACAATAATAAATGGCCTGGCAAGATAGATCAACCAGTAAAGGCACTTGTCACCAAGTTTAGCAACCTGAGTTTGGTCCCCGGATCCCACATGGTAGAAAAGAGATAACTGATTCCTTTAAGTTATCTTCTGACCTCCACACACATTCTGTGACACAAATGTATGGGCTAAGCACCCGCACACACATACACAATAAATTAATGAAAAAAAATGGGAAAGAAAGGGGGGGCATACAGATCCATACTGGTTTGGACTTTGTATTGCTCTTGCTTTTCTTTTTTTATTAGTGTTGGTTGTCATTGGGATCCCAACAAAGAACTCTGAAGACTAGAAGAAAACATCTTTTTCCTCTTTTAGAAAAGCACTCCCTGTTAACTGAAGTTCTTAGAACAAAGGTCTCTTTTGTCTTAAAGGTTCTACAATGCTGATAATTGGCCAAGACCTCGTGACTGTGGAGAGTTGGAATGTTGTTGGTGGTAGCCAATTAATTTGGCTATCTTAAGTTCCTTAATAGACATTAATTGTTTACCTCTTTGTTTGAATTAACCATATTTTCATAAGGCAAATTCTGTTGGAACCTATTAACAGAAAGTATTAATATATTAACTACGCACCAATCAAAATGCTATGAATGTATTAGCTAATGTCCCTGGGGACATCTGAACAAATGTCTACTCACAGCAGAGAGGGTGATTGCCGGCATAAGGTTATTGTGTAATTCAAATGCTGATTTCTGTATCCACTATATCTGGTTACATTCCTTGTTTTGAGAATCCCCTGTCCCAATGTTGTGTAAGCACTGCTTCCCAATTGTCTCCTGATATGACAATAAAGCAGCTTACAGCCAATCCCTGAGCAGGAGAGAGCATAGGGTTGAACTTCCTGCTAGGCAGGAAGAGGAAGAGAAAGAAGGGGATTCAGCCATGGGAGATGTCCAAGAGACATCAGCAGAGTTGCTGGAGCAAGAAAGCTGAAAGGTGCAAGTATCTCTGGGATGTACGCTGGGAGGAAACCAATTTAGCTTAAAGGGTTAGTAATAGAGTAATAGCTGCTCAACTATTGTGTTCTGAAGTTTACTATTAAAAAATATAATAGTCTCAATTATTTGCATGATTGCCATATTAAGGGAGAAACTGAGAAACAAATACAGTTTTATAAAAAATAACCATAATGGATGATAGACCAAAAATTATTCAACCTAAGTTTGGCTTGGTGAGTCAATGAGTTTTGGGGGTTATTTATAGAAGCAGAGGTAACTTAAAGACAGCTGTACCAGCAAAAAGTCCATCCCAGCTGTAATAACTCACTGAGGCCACAACCCTGGAATTTTCTGCTCATCTGTGAGGACCTAGACAGGTCATAGACTTCTCCAGGCTGGTGGGGGAGTTGCCTCCATGTCCTTTGGAACGGGCATTGTAGATCTTGTAAATTTCAAGGATACCCTGAGAGTTGTGAGTTGCTTATTTCTCGATGTTTACTTCTTGAATCTTAAGGAATCTACTTCCAGAGTGAAAATTTTTAAATTCTGGAAACATTGCTAAACAAGAGAATTTCATCAATTTTTGAAATCCATAGCAAGAGATTTTCCCACTTTGCTGCAATCCTCATACCTGAGGAATCCCACAAATGTAATGAATAAGTGAATTCTATCTTTCTTTTGTTCTTATATTGTAAAAACAGCTTTCAAAAAACTGTTTCCACACTGAAACATGGTATTTGGAGCAATTCAGATCAGTGTTCTTGGGCCATAGTTACTCATATTTGGTTCCAGAATAAACTATCTCTTATTTCCTATGAGACGGGAGCTGTATTTTTGCATCAGCACTCTCTACTTGATATCTGACCATTCTTGCCTAAACCCAGGAAAAATCTGATACATCAGTTTAGCATGAGCCTTCCTATCCTAGATATTTTCTCTTAGGATTTTCCATCCATAGACACCCTACCTCATTCTGTCTTGACTGTTATATCCCTCTATTGTGGCTGCATTTAGATTGCACTGAGATCTACATTGGGGTCTCTTTCTCTTTGTTGTAATAGTTACTGGATAAAATTCTATCATTGCCCCTTTCCCACCCAGGTCTGGATGTCTTTGGCAGAATGGTAAAGCTCTTTTATCTTGAGTATTAAATTTCATTTGGTGGCAGTGGATCACCTGGGATGCCATATCTAGAAGGAGCTGTTGGCTGAATCTGAGTTCTGCAGGAAGAGGCTATACTCATGAATGATGTCCACTGAGATGTGAGTCGCCATGTGGATTTCTGTAGCTTCCTCAGGAAGACTTTGAAGCTTCATTCCTTCTTGGTCTCATTCTTAGGAAGAATAGCTGAAAACCAGTGAACAGCAAAAGATCTAGGTTGGTTTTCTTTCATCACTGAGGATTGACCTAAGACTTTATATGCTAGCTATGTGCTCAGTCATAGGGATCATCCTTCACCATTTTCACTCTCATCTCACATCACATAATTGGTAGAATAAGAGATTCCAGAAGTAAAAGCCTTTGTTCTTGAGCAGCAAAAGGAGGTCGAGCTAGTGTCATGGAAAACATACTTAGGGGAGCCTGTAGATGAGGCCTAGATTACAAGGGCCAAAGAAAGTTGGGGTTTTTCAACTCTACTAGCTCTTAGTGCTAGATGGCAGCTTTCATTACTGCCATTGAGAGCTGTTGACACCTGAGACCTCTGGAATGTTTCAGTTTCACTGTGCACACTGTTGTCCCCTGTCCCCCCTTGCATCTCATGGACTTTATAACCAAGAGAACCATGTCCCAGGGAAAAGAAAATGACAGAGGAAATTCTAGATGCAGGTTGCTTATATTTGAGCCAATGGCTAATATCTACCAACCCCATCTAATAAAAAAATCTAGATTAAAGGACCCAGAGTGGACCTAAAGGCTAAAGCATCCTGACAAACCAGCTGGTCTGAGAACACGAACATGTAGGTCTGGCCTCCCCCTTCAGGTGTAGAAGAGCCTGAACTTAAAGGCTTGCAACCAGGTCCTCTCTCCAGTGATCCAGAATCAGACATTGTAGAGAATGGAATGTACCTCTAGGTGGAGACATACCTTTGTCTCCTCCCTAAGAGTTAATAGGGTAAGACAGGTTCACTACACCAGTGTTTCTCAACCCCATTATGAATCGACGGACCTCCAGGTCTTTCTATCTCCCCCTTCATTCATAAGAGTCCCTGCACTCTGCCCAAAGTTTGGCTATGAATCTCAGCCTCTGTTTTGATAACCTGCTGGGTAAAATCTTTCAGAGGCCCTCTGTGATAGGCTCACGTCCTATTCCCTGTTTTCCCCCTCTTCTGATGTCTGTCTCGTTTGCCTTTCTGGATGAATATCGAGCATCTTATCCAGGGTCCTCCTTCTTGATAAAGCTTCCTTGGGTGTATAGATTTTAGTATGTTATATGTCTAATATCCACTTATAAGTGAGTATATATCATGTGTGTCTTCCAACAGAACCAAAAAATCTGGGCCCAAGGGTCTTTTCTGAGACTGATACTCCAAACAAGGACCATGCATGGAGATAACTTAGAACCCCTGCACAGAAGTAGCCCATGGCAGCTCAGTGTCCAAGAGGATATTCTTGGACATCCTAAGACTTGTGAGCTGTTTATTAATAATAGGAATAGGAACCTAATAATAATAGGAACAGGGACCATCTCTGACATGAACTCATGGGCTGGCTCTTTGATCATCTCCACCTGAGAGGGGAGCAGCCTTACCAGTCCACAGAGGAAGGCAAAAAAGTCAGTCCTGATGAAACCTGATAGACTAGGGTCAATTCCAAACCCACTGAGTAATGAATTGGAGGTATTCCTGGACATGTGTCTGCAGCTTAGTTCTGAACATGAACAGTGCATAATCTGCACTGTTCATTCCATCACAACACAATGCCAATAAACACAGCTTCAGTGAGGCTCAAGACTGTGTGATATCATACATTCAAGTGTCCTTATGTGCTATCATCTTACAGGAACATAATGGTTTTATTACTGGAAGAAACTTCCGTCATTCCTCCGCACGAATCAAGTTGGTATATCCTTTTGGAATGGCTTATTTCAGAAATTGCTGATGAAGTTGTTGATTTAAAGTTTCCTAAAAAGTTATTGAATAAAGTTTGGCCGTCAAAGAGGGAGAACTCCCAACAGTTTCTGAAAACACCCTCGTTCTTCTACCATTTGCAGCTACATGCTTACGTGCAGTTCTCAGCAATGATAAACACATTAGAGAACCATCCATGGACTCTGAAAAGTCACTGCCTCCAGTATCAAATATTCAGCCTAGATTTAATTATTTCTGTAGAAATACACCAGCGCACCCAACTCCTTTGTGTGCAAATTTACTTTTCCTTTCAGTAAATGGTAAATTACATGTGTACCAAACAATCACTTAAAATGAATTTCATTATGATATATTGTCAATAAATGTTTCATTTCTATAGCTGTTTTATATATAACTGGGGTCTTAGCACACTCTCCAGTGAAAGAAGTCTCAGTGAAAAAAACTGAAGTAGGCCTGTGCTGGGCGAGTGCTCTGCCACTGACCTGTATTCCCAGGCCTCTTCTTCCTTTTAGTTTTGAGGCAGAATCTTACTGACTTATTCAGCCTGGTCTTAAACTCGCTCTATATCCCAAGCAGGATTTGAATTTGTGATCCTTGCTGTTTAGCAGCTCAATTAGCTGGGATTACAGACCTTTTTGCACCAGCTCAGCTGGGACTAATTTTTAAATGCTCTATTTATGAAACAAGGACTTTGAGACTTCATTTGCCTAAAAAACAAACAAACCCAAAACTAAACACTGACTCTTGGCTTGCAGATGTCAAGGAAAAGCAAGAGTGTTTGTCTTCTTTGCCTTTGTTATGTGTCTGTACAGTTTTGGGGTACAGTGCAGACTCAGCTCTGCACACATGCATTTTAAGATCTATAAAAAAGCAGCGATATAAGGTAGATGAGGCCTAAATTCACCTATTTCTCCTCCTCTTTCATGGCCGAAGAACTAATAGAAGTCAGTAGGATATTTTGCCTTAAAAGAAAAAAAACCTGTCCCAAGACATTTTAACTGGCCCTTGGGAATCTCCAGTGATATCCCTTCCTCATCACCTTGGGTTCCAGAACAAGAAGCCCTTCCTCATCACCTTGGGTTCCAGAACAAGAAGCCTGCCTGGCAAACCATTTCATCATGAGACCGGTCCTCAACTGGGAACAAATGTCCATGAGAGGAAGCCTCCCAGCCTTGGTAAGGATGGATCATCACTCCACAGAACCCACTTGCCTTCTCCAGGCTCTGAGACACTGGGACTTTCTGAGCCATCTCAGAACTACACGAGATAATGATCAAGCTGACCACATTTCATCTAAACTGTTTAAGTGTGCGTTCTCTTTGCACCCTTCAGTGACTTCCTGTATAATTTGAGCACTCATGTCTCTGTTCTGGAAGATGGAGCTCAGATGTTCTAGATCTTCCCAAGTAGGTATGTTGATTAAATCTGTTTCCTGTCTTTTGTTCGTTGTTTTTCTGTTGGACTTCTGGGGCCAGCAGCAGATTAGTTGGGATTCTCTTGAAGTGGAGCATTGCCTAGGACTCCAGTGAAATATACTTTCTTTTCATTGTTGTTGCTGCTGTTGTTCTCAGCACCAGCTAGCACTTGGCTGTATCATGTGAACCAGTTGACATGCTTCCTTGGTTGACTTCTCTATGAAATCACTTTGGAAAGTTACTGTGGATTCTCATGCTGCTCTTTTCTTCACCCTCTAAGCATGAAAATCTTGGCATGTTGGGAATTTTCAGCAAGTGTTTCTGAAGAAACAGTGTCCCAGGGATATTTTGTTTGGCTGAGTGCAGTGAGTGATAAATTCCACCGTGTGAGTTTTTCTGATGGCATGCAGAAAAGCTGAAATTCCTAAGCCGAGGTTATTTCTCCTCAAGCTTACTAATAAAAAAATTCTGTGTATTTAGCAGGAATGAACCATAGTTAAGAAGAACTAGTTAAGGTAGGGATTTGATTTTACCAAGTGAATTAAGTTGTAGATTGGATTTCTGTAAGCCTACCTGACCATTGGAAGCTTCCTGTTAGCTTTTGAAATTCTATAACATAACTGTCATTCACTCTACATTTAAAGAAGGGATTTACCACGAAAGGTTCTTAAGAAGTAACAACTATAGATGTACCACAGTTTCTGCATCCATTCTTTAGTTGAGGGGCATCTGGGTTGTTTCCAGCTTCTGGCTATTACAAATAAAGCTGCTACAAACATGGTTGAGCAAATGTCCTTTTTGTGTACTTGCGCCTCTTTTGGGTATATGCCTAGGAGTGGTATGGCTGGATCTTGAGGAAGCGCTATTCTTAGTTGTCTGAGAAAGCGACAGATTGATTTCCAGAGTGGTTGTACCAGTTTACATTCCCACCAGCAGTGGAGAAGGGTTCCCCTTTCTCCACAACCTCTCCAGCATGTGTTGTCCCTTGAGTTTTTCATCTTGGCCATTCTGATGGGTGTAAGGTGAAATCTCAGGGTTGTTTTGATTTGCATTTCCCTAATGGCTAATGAGGTTGAGCATTTCTTTAAGTGCTTCTCTGCCATTCGATATTCCTCTACAGAGAATTCTCTCTTTAGCTCTGTTCCCCATTTTTTAAGTGGATTACTTGGTTTCATGAAATTTGCAGGTAAATGGTGGGACCTGGAAAGGATCATCCTGAGTGAGTTGTCCCAGAAGCAAAAAGACACACATGGTATATACTCACTCATATAAACATACAATATAGAATAAACCCACTAAAATCTGTACATCTAAACAAACTAAGCAAAAGAGAGGACCCTAACTAAAATGTTCAATCCCCATCCTGAAAGGCAAAGAGGATGGACATCAGAAGAAAAAGAAAATAGGAAACAACCTTGGAACCTGCTACAGAGGGCCTCTGAAAGCCAGAAGAAAACAGGAAACAACCTTGAAACCTGCCACAGAGGGCGTCTGAAAGCTTCTGCAGTATAGACCGTCAAAGCAGATGCTGAGCCTGATGGCCAACTGATGGGCAAAGTGAATGGAATTCTATGTAAGAAGTGGGAAATAGTAAGAGC
Source organism: Psammomys obesus (assembly GCF_907164565.1). Lineage (NCBI taxonomy): Eukaryota > Metazoa > Chordata > Mammalia > Rodentia > Muridae > Psammomys > Psammomys obesus. The sequence continues at coordinate 5,847,284 of NW_026596147.1, forward strand.
TGGAGGGGACGGTAACTCCACAAGGAGAGCAACAGAACAAGATAATTTGAACACAGGAAACTTCCCAGAGACTCATACTCCAACCAAGGACTATTCGTGGAGATGACCTGGAACCCCTGCACAGGTGTAGCCCATGGCAGTTCAGTGTCCAAGTGGGTTACATAGTAATGGGAAGAGGGACTGCCTCTGACATAATCTGATTGGCCTGCTCGTTGATCACTTCCCCCTGAGGGGGGGAGCAGCCTTATCAGGCCACAGTAGAGGACAATGCAGCCACTTTTGATGAGAACTGATAGACTAAGATCAGAAAGAAGAGGAGAACCTCCCCTATCAGTGGACTTGGGGAGTGGCATGCATGCAGAAAGGGGAGGGAGGGTGGGATCGGGAGGGGAGGAGGGAGGGGCTTATGGAGGGATACAAAATGAATAAAGTGTAATTAATAAAAAATTTTAAAAAAATTTCTAATAAATGAGGCTTTGATGGGACAAAGTTAATATAGATTTGTGATGGTTAGTGATCAGTCGGTCATGAGTTGTCTCCCACAGGAAAGCGAGCCCTTGAAAAAAGATTCTAAGTGGAGGCCAAATATGCCATTCCAACAAACGCGTCTTCACAAATAGATTTATCTTGTAATTGTTACGCATCGTTTGTGAATGATTCATTAAGAATTCACATCCGTGCGTAGTGACATAGAGATTTGGCTCTCATCTCCAAATGGGAAGGGGACCCTTAAATCTATATGTGTGAGGACCACTGGATGCAGGGAAAGCTTTTTGCCTCCTTCCGCCTTCCTCAAATTCAAAGATAAATTCAGCCCTCTATAAGGAAAATTGACATTCATCAAGAAAGTTTCAGCACTAGAGCTGTCTTCCCACCCTGAAGAGAGCTACCCTTTACTCAGAGAGAAAACTCTTATTTCTGGCCCCCCCCCCCCCCCGTACCAGGAAGCCCCACCCCACTCTTCCTTTCTTTAGCATAAGAGCATATGGATCTCTATCACTGGCCCCCCTGAGCTGAATTTCTTTGTAACCAAAGTGCCTATCTGCAACCTTTTGTTTTGTTGACTGTATTATCTCTTAGATTCCAAGGTCTTGGTAGTGATGATAGGGGAGAGTTTCTATTTTCTAAGACAGTTTATCTTTTACAATTTTAATTCTCTTATATGTAATACAAGAGGACAATGTACTGTTTAAACAGAATAAGGGTTATGTGGATAATGAAAATAACTGTGTCCTGACTATATAAAATTATGTTTGATGACAGACTAAAGCATTGAAATTTGCCTTTTAGGTACACCTTTTTATTGAATGTTTAAGAGTACTTTGATAAAATATTAGTTGGAGCTGGACTTTGGGTCACCTACCTGAAGGCTGAGGCCATAGGATGCACACTTAGAGCCAGGCATAGCTCCGTAGAGGGGTTAAGGCCCATCTGTATGTAAAGAAGAGCCCGCTTTTAACAAACAATCAAAAAACAAAAATGAGGTTGAATTGGACAGGGATGCTTTATGGTCTATGGTATCAGGCATAAGCATGTCTAAATTCTAAACATCAGAGGATCTTGTCTGGCGTCATCCTAGGGGTGAAATGAGGCTGCCAGGAGAAAGCGTTCATTGCTTCTGCTCTCTTAGTTCTGACACTGGAATCTATGATTTCTCTCCAGGCTACAGCCCCCCCCCCCGCCCCCTTTTTGTGAGCTTTTCTGTGAGATTCTCATTACAATAGCTGGCTGTGAACCAGCTCGCCTCCTACTGCACAATGAAGAGACTCGTTGTAGTGTTCCTTACGGCTTCCAGAACGGAGAGTGATTGGAGCCACACACAGAAGCCATCTGTCAGTCACACAAATCTCCCAGGGGCTCAGCTCCAGATGGAGCATAGGGATGGTGAACTTTGCTGAAGGGTGAAGTTGCTTATCTAAGCATTGGCTGATCCGTTTCCTGTAATCGTATGCAAACAGTGGTCCCCTTCCTAATAGCTCTATCAGTTTCTGGCTGTTACCCAAGCCTGATTAGCAAAAAGATTGTCTTTCATTAAAATACGAATCACTTCATTCAAGTCTAAATTGTGACTTTAGAGATGATGTTTTTCTCATTTGTTTTGCGGGGATTCTGGCAATGGTGCCTGAAATACAGCATTTTGACATATGAATTGTTTTGAGCAAAAGCAACAACAACAACAACAGAAAAAAGAAAAGAAAAGAAAAAATTCTGACCACTCCTTACTAAAAAGATGATTTTTTTTTTCTTTCTGGGTCATTGAGACAGAGTTTTACTGTATAGTGCAGGCTGGCCTTGAACTTGTAATCCACCTGCATCAGTAAACACCCCAGATTGCCAGAATTAAAGGCCAGGATAAGTCTTAAATAATAGAGTTAACTCTAGACCTTATCAGCCCAGATAATCTGCATAGCAGAGGAACCTTTATACCAATCCTCATTAACCAGACCTCATCTTCTAATAATGGTCCCTGTATATTTACTCTCCCACAACAAATTCAAGGGGCATTTTCTCCGTACATTTTCAGGTCTCCAACTTGAGCCCTAGCGACGATGTAAGGGATAAAAAGTACGTAAACAAAAGAAAAAGTCAGTGGCTTGGGAGATAACACAGTGGATAAAGTTCTTGCCCCACAAAGCATGAGGACCTGAGTTCATATCCCTAGGACCCAGGCCAAAAAGCTGGGTGTGCTGGTCAACATCTGGAACCCCCATGCTGGGAATGCAGAGGCATGCAGATTCCCAGGCTTTCTTGCTGGCCAGCCAGGAGAGTGCTTGGTTGAAAGAAGAATTCTAGTCTTAAAATAATGTGAAGAGCCTTAGAGAAAGACTCTATCAGCCTCTGGCCTGGCTTTCACAAGTGGAGAGAGAGAGAGAGAGAGAGAGAGAGAGAGAGAGAGGTGAATGCACATCCTATCTCATGTAGAGATCACAGCTGTGTGCACATGCACATACCACTGTATTAGGATCACTATTACTCTGATTAAACCCCATGACCAAAGCAACTTGGAGAGCAACTTGGCTTACATATCCTGAGTCAATGTTCTTTAGGGAAACCAAGGAAGGAACTCAAATTGAGCAGGAACCTGGAGGCAAGAGCTGATGCAGGGGCCATGGAGGGGTGGTGCTTACTCCCTTGCTCCCCATGACTCTCCAGCCTGCCTTCTTCTAGAACCCAGGACCACCAGCCCAGTGAGATATCACCCACACTGGACTGGACCTTCCCCCATTTATCACCAATTAAGAAAATGCTCTGTAAGATTGCTTAGAGCAAGGATCTTATGGAGGCCATTGAGGTTCCCTCCTCTTTAATGACCACAGCCAGTGTCAACTTGTCACAAAACTAGCCAGCACGACCACATGCAAACCAAAAGAAAAAAAAAGAGAAAAATGGATTACCTACATGTTACACACATTCACAAATGAGACTTGTTAGGGAGGCAGGGGAGAGCAGAAGATTGATGCTTTGTACCACCTTAGGCCAAAAAAAATGAAAAGTAATTTATTGCTTTGGAGTGGGGAAGGAAAAAGCCAAGGGATGGAGATGGAGGTCTTGTGGGCACCTGCTGTTTCTCAGTAACCCTCAGGTCAGAATAATCCATTTGTCAAGGAGACATGCTTAGATGTATCACTTTGCTCCTACCCTTCAGCATCAAGGAATTGGAGACTATTATAATTATTATTGATAGCTATTTAATTATTGAGAATATTTTGAATTTTTTTTTTAAATAAGAGATCAGAATGCTTTCCCCAGGGATTTACAACTCTAATTCATTATCCTCAGTTCTCCTCACAGTTTCAATTACCTGGGGTCACTTGTGGTTTGAAAATATTAATGTTTATCTTGGCCCATTCAGGAAAAGAGATACTATGGTTTATAATGTGACTCAATAGTATAGCACTCACCTAACATCCTGAAGACTTTTTGATCCCAGCACCATAAAAATAAATAAATAGGCACATAAATATCTAAATTAGGAGTTTGTATTCATATAGCAATTATTAAAATATTATATTCTATTTTAGTATGTCAAAAGACAAAAATTACAATTTGGGTTGAAGATTTTAATTGGCTTTATTCTCTTTCTCTCCCTATATGTGTGTGTTGTATGTGTGAATGTGAGGTATGTGTGTGTTTATGTGTATTTGTTACTGGGAACTGAAGCCATGCTCCGATGGACATTAGGCTGAGTCAGACCATATAAAGCTTAATCTGTGGTTAGTATCCTAGCTCTGTAGCCTGTCCCTTGTTTTCCCAACTACATCCATTAATAAATTCCTAAGTCTACTTGTTCCTTGGCATGCCTGGCCATGTCTTTCTAGGGTCCTCTGCTGGGAACAAGGTCTGCGGGTGCTCAAATACTTTACCTAAAGAGCATGGCACGATTCTTATGTAGAACTTATTCATGTCCCTCTGTCTAAGTCATCTCTCGCTTGCTGGTAGTACAATACAATGTGAGTAAGTACTAGACTGCGTTATAAGTTATAAGCAATGGCAAACAAGAAAGTGGACACGCTCGGTAAAGATGTGATTTTATTCTTCCTCAAATATATACATGTACATATGTATTATATATTATATAATTACTTTGAGGCTGTGGAGCCCATGAGAAGGATGGCTGATTGTATCACTTTGGGATTTTACTGCAGACAAGGGAACCATGGTGGGAGGGGACAGTCACTAAAAAAGTGAGAGAGATCCACCTGCTCACTTCTCTCTCAATGCTGCTGGTTCCTCTGTTTCCTCCATTGCAGAAATCAGGCCTCAGCTATTTCTATACCCATATGTCCGGCCTGTCCACCCATCTGCTACTGCCACTTCAGAAGCAGCCTCGTGAATGAATCACTCTGTGAGAAAAAGAGGGCACATGCAATTTATACCTTGGTTTTAGAAACATTTGCCATTTAGTAAACTGAGCATTGACTGAGGATGAGCACACTTTTCTGTTTTATTTATTTGTTCGTTTGTTTATAATTTATATTTGATTAAATTTGCATTCGTTTGATATTCTTTCTGCTTTAAAAAAAAACCTTTTTATTAGTTCTTTTTGGAATTTCGCATCATGCATCCCAATCCCACTCATCTCCCCTCGCCTCCACCTGCCTTCTACCCTTGCGACCTCCCTCCACCCCAACGGAGGAAAAAAAAGAACCAAAACACTTGTTGTGGAAGCTGTATGTGTGACAGTGTGTCCCACACTATACCCTTTGTCCACACTTCTTTGTTTGAAAATGTTCATTGCAATGGCTCATCGGTCTGGTAAGCGGCCTCTGGCTTCTGCTACTCACAGGGACTCCTCTCAGATGTCCTGTGGTAGCCCTGTGTCATGGAGAGCCTGTAGTTTTGGATCTGTAGGACTGGCCTCTTCATGCACTCCAGCAGCGTATTGATGGGGTAGATGATGGGGTGGGCCAAGTCAACGCCTTGGATCTGGGCCTGAGAGGTATCTGAGTTGGTCGCCTCCTGCCTCTCCCACAATGCCCAGGCAACGGGTGAGACCAGTTCTGCACAGCCCTCAGACATCAGCATGACTCGGAGCAGCATCAATGACCAAAGACATCTGCTTGGCCTTTGGTGGTAACAATCCCTGCTCCTTCAGGACTGCAGACCCAGACATGACCCCACCGTCAGCACAGGCCAGCACTTCACCATGATCTCTTGCAACACCAACTACTCACATCAGGCTGTTCCTCACTACCCTTGAGGCCCCCTGTTCTGTTTCTGTCTATCATCCCCACATCCATCTGTCTCTCTTTCTCTTCCATTTCTCCACCACTTACTTGTTTCTCTCAGTGGCTCAAGGGGTCTCTGAGAGTCTGGGGTCATCTCAGGAGTGCTATGTCGGGCTTGTGTAGTCATCTCAGACCTCTGCTCCACCATCCCTCCCCCCACCTTATCCCAGGCCTGCGCAGTGCCAGACTGGTGGTCATCTCAGGCTAGTTTCCTTCTGGGCCCTGTCGCTCCTGACTGATGTTCATCTCTGTCTCAGTTGTTTCTGGGAATATTAGGCCAGTTATCATTCAGATGTCCACAGGTCAGAACACTGAACAGAGACATGACCTCTCTCCTCTCTGCCACCTACCCACTAAGCTTCGATTCTTTTCTCTCTTTCTCTGAAAACAAGAAATCAAAACAAACTTAAACACAAAAGCAAACAACACCAAAAGATAACAAAAAGTACACAGAAAACCTGGACTCAGTTTTGTGTTGGCCTCTACTCCTGGGCATGGCTTGCCCTGGAGTGAGATTGATATATACGGTGACACACCATTGAGAAAATCAATTTTTACTTTCCCAGCAGGTATCAATTACAAACAGCTTCTTGGCTAGGGGTGGGACTTTGTGTATGCTTCTCTTCTCAGTGCTGTGGCTTTGTCTGCTTTGAACATGTACAGGTCTTACAGGTCCCATCACAGTCTCTGTGAGTTCGTTATGTGCATCAGCCCTGTTGAGTCCAGAAGACACTGTTTCCTCAGAATCACCTCCCACCTCTGGCTCTGACAATAGGTCTGCCTCCTCTTCTGTATAGATTCCTGAGCCTCGAAGGAAGGGCTTTGATGAAGACATTCCATATAGAACTCAGGGCTCCGAAGTCTCACTGTCTGCGTTTTCCCATTGTGTGTCTGTCTGTTAGTTATCATCCACTGCAATCCGAATCTTTTCTGAAAAGAGTTAAGCTATGGTCCAGTTCTCTACCAGATGAAGATACACACAAGTAAATATAAGTACCAATTAAAATATTACAGAACTAGATTTAACTTCTGGCCTACTCTCTTTTGTTTCATAATTAAGGGCAGAGATCATTTAGTGCATAATTTATGCTATTTGTGTTCATGTAGATGGATAATTGCAAAGATTTTAAAATATGCTTAAAATAAGCTGTCCTTCAAAGCTATTCTTCCTGGAAATACCAATTTACCTCACATTTCCTCATCAAATGATTTAAAGGAAACATAAACTCTGTCTTGGCTCTAAGCGATCCCTCATTATAAAATAATGCTGTCCTACATTATCAAATAGCAAATGGCACCTTGTAGTCTGACTATAATTTGGGGACCAATTTGGATTTCTCTCTAAAGTGTGCAGAGGAGTTTATCAATTTTTACTGTGCACTTTATTTGCAAATGTCAAGTCAGTTGATTCCGTTTTCTTTTCCAGCGAGTTTGCTTTTTTCTTTCTGAATCTTCTTGTTGTCATGTTTCCTAAGTCTTATCGGACCGGTTGCATCACTCACATGGCTATTTGACCATTCAGGATATGAGGCTGAGCAGCTCACGGAAGGACAGGCAATCCTGCATGCTTTGCGATGGTAGCTTTAGATGTAACTAAATGTAATTGAACCTGAGCAGACACACGAGAAGGTAATCAGAGGAAGTTAGGTAACATTCACCCTGCAGGATTCAGATGCGCTCCCATCCTCTAAATTGTCTGGAGTTGGAGTAGAGATTTGACTTTGAGTAATGTTTTTACTGCAGTTCTGTACTGAAAAACAATTCTCTTTTGGGATGGAGAAGTTGTGTTTTTGTCACAATATCATATGACGCAGTAGTCCCCAGATTTTCGTTTGTATAAAAACCATCCAGGAAGGTTATACAATAAAAATGACAGGGTCTTCTATTAGGGATTTTGATACAGTGGTCACAGGTCAGAGTCAGGAATCTGAAATTCTGGATACTCACTTCAACTTGCATGCGTCCATTTCTTGACGTATACATTGAGAAACACCAACTATGCCAAGAGCTATCTATTGTTATATTCTCTTCCACTTCAAGAAATCATTATGTGAAGTGAGTTTCTGACTATAAAAGATACAACTGAGGAAAAGTGACAAACACAGAGAACTTCTGACTCACCTACTGTTTTAGTTTGAGTTGAGCTGCTGTGATTAAACACTTTAACAAAAAGCAACTTGGGAGAAGGAGCTGTTATTATATCTTATTAGTTACTATGATTGAAGGAAGCCAACACAAGAACTCAAGGTAGGAGCTTAAAGCAGAATGAACCCATGGAGGGACAGTGCTTCCTGGCTTGCTTCAAACAAAATTGTTCTGCTTACTTTTTATTTTTTACAACCCAGGACAAGTGACCAAGTGTGGCACCACCCACAGTGGTCTGCTCCTACCCAAATCATTCACTAAGCACCAAAATTCCCCACAGACCACCCCATGGGCCAATCTGATAGATACGTGTCCTCACTTAAGACTCCCTCTTCCCAAGTGAATCTAGTTTATGTCAGATAACCAGCACATTACATGCTTCAACTTAAATTATGACAGAGTTGTTTTCTAATTTGTATTCAACTTTGGAGGTTGCACAAATATTTCTGGCCATTTAAAATGGCATATGGGAATTTTAAAGCATAGTATACAATTATATATATATATATATATATATATATATATATATATATATATATATA
>NW_026596147.1:5856099-5882726 GCF_907164565.1 Psammomys obesus
TATATATATATATATATATATATATATATATATATATATATATATATGACATTAATAATTGTTCATTTGTTTTACAAGTGGACCCTTTAGCTCCCAGTGAATGCTTTAAAAGTTGTTAGGAATCAATATAAATAAAAATAATCAGAAGGTCACTAGAAAAATTGAAATTAGAAGACGCTAAACAGAACTCCAAAGAGCTCTGTGTGTGTGTGTGTGTGTGTGTGTGTGTGTGCGTGTGTGTGTGTGTGCGCGTGCTTTGTTATATGGACAAGAGCCGTACCTAGCCTTTCTTCATTAGAAGTGACTGTCACTACTTCATTAATGATGCCCAAAGGTGCAAAATGGAGCCTAAACCCTGACTTATCATTCTTACTAAACATTATAAGTTAAAATGTATAATTACATTATTTTACCCTTCCCTTTCCTCCCTTCAGCCTCTCCTATCCCCCCTCCTCCCAATTAATCCCATGTTCCTCTTTCATTCTCTTTCAAATTAATGGGCTTTTTAAAAAAATTATTGTTGTACACACACAATATATACATACAGATGTATGTCGTAAGTATATAAAGCCCCGAGAGCCCATTTAGTGTGACCGGGGCGTATATGATTTCAGGGATGATTGTTTGTTATTGGATAACCAATTATGGAACTCAGCTCTAAAAGAGGCTAATTCTCCTACTTTCCGAAACCTCATTAGTTGTGGTAGTTTCCGTCTTGGGTAGGCCCAGTGATATCTCCTCTTCCATGTTAGCGTGTTCTTTAATATTGCCATTATTCAGGTCTTGTTTGAGCAGCCATATTGTTGAGGTATGTAGTTTTTCTGGGTGTAGTTTTTCTGCCATTTATAGGAGACAGTTTCACAGCAGGGCTTCCTGGTCCTCTCTCTAGGTCTTACAGACTTTACACCCTCTCCTCCTTGATGTTTCCTGAGCCTTAGATGCTGTTGCTTGGCTGTTAACAACAGACTAGAAGAGGCCTTGGGCATAAGGTCAGCAGACCTGGTTTCGCTGCTTCTAATTGTCTTCATTAAAAATCGAATCATGTGTCCCAGGCCTCACTTTCTTACCTGGAACATGACGGAGCTTATCCTCATTGTCAGATATTTGCAACGAAGTGAAAACCAACCTTGTATGGGCAATTGAGTGTGTCTCTGGGTATTTTTGGTTAGTAAATGACGCGACTTGCTAACAATGGTTGGTTTTCTAGTAACAGGCATGTTAAAAATAACACAATGTGTGGGACAAGCTAACACAACAAAATTGTCCCTTCTAAAAGGCCAGCAGTGCCCACTATAAGAAGCAGTAGTGTGTTATAGGTTTCCTAGTCCAAGAAATGGAACCCCATGGCTTCTTTGACCAAGAAGCAGTTTATTGTTATCTAAAGACTAGAGCCCGGAATGTTACAGGGTTGAGGCTTTCATTCACTGTTGGCGTCTTCATTCTCTATTATTGACTACATAATTCTGATTGGATGTTCTTTTTTTTCAAGTAATAGGCAGTAATTGCAGGAATAAGAAGGGACTAGGGAGATGTGGGCACTCTGCATGTCCACACCAGAGTAAAAATGATAAAACTACACGTATGCACACATGGACAATGACCAGCCCACATAGCTTTTTTCAAGTTGTCTTCTTCTTAGCCCTCAGCGAACACCCCTTCCCTCTTTATGGCAGTAGGAATAATTTTAGAGTGTTGGGTCTAAAATCAAGTATATGCAGATATGCTTTTAAATATGTCTTTATTCCATTGCCTATTTTGGCCAAAAAAAAAAAAAAAAAAAAAAGAAAAAAGAAAAGAAAATTGAGTGGAATGAGTTAGGGTTCCTTCCCTCACCCATCAGTGACAGAGAACCAGGGAGTAATATCACCTTCAAGTCCTACTGGGGTGGGGGAGATCTGGTTGATTGTACAGAGTCCTATTTTGGCATTTCTCCAGTAAGATCTTTCTCTCGAATGAACCCTAATTTTAAATAATTCAAGAGCACATTTTTTCCTATCATAGGCTCATCACCTCACTAGTGAGCCCTACTCTTAGATTATTTTTACCCTGCTAATTAGATGCAGTTGTATTATTTGGATCTTGAGAGCAGGCATGTGGGTATGCTCCCAGATCACTGATTTAGCTAACCTGAGGTGCAGCCTTCTCTTCTGTAAAATTTGGTTATCAGAGAAAAGAAAAATGTTCAAGTTTTTTTTTTATACAGATCTCAAACCTGAAAATTTACTTTTCTGAAAATAAATACTGACTACAATAAAATTTGTCTTTCTCTTCTCCTTTTTTTATTTTTATTTTTTGAAAAACCAACACTCTCTGGATAGGTATGAAGGAGAATAAAATACATTTTATTTGTAATACTTGCGGCTCTGCTTTTCAGGGTATAAGCAATCCTGCAGTAAGCTGTGTCAGCCTAGCAATCTGAAGTCAGTGGATGAAGAATTGAGAAGGCATATACATTCACAGCGCATCCTTCAAAGCCTGTGGAAGCTGGTTCTGACACACAGTGACTGTACCCCACCAATCCTTTCACTTTTTCTTGCTGTTTTTCAAACATATCTAACCATGGTTAGATCTTTTTGGCTTTATGTGTTCTCTCGGAAGATGTGCCATGTTCTTCTTTCAGTTTTATGTGTTCCCTAAAAATATGTGCTATGTTCTTCTCAGACACATGCCATTAGCCACTCAAATATTCAGAAAGGTTGAACTCGGTTTGTGCATCTCATCAGCAAATATTTACAGAGCATTGAATATTACTGGGCACTAAGGTGATGGGTTTCGGCAGTGAACGTGACAGACAAAATTCTTGCCCTCCTGGAACTTCGAGTTTATCCCCCTATCATTCAAAGACTCCTACAGAACAAGGCTGTTCCAGTAGGTAAGTCCAGAGTTGCACTTCATAAGCCAAAATGAATGGCATCTTGTAATAAACTAACTTATGGGTTCATAAAATTGCAGAGGCCAGATGTATTCCCGAGGAGAAGGCAAGCCACTTTGGACCCAGCGTGTGCCTGTCTCAGTGATCAAGCTTTCCTTTCTCCTTGCAGGACCTACAGGCCTGTGACACCCACATCTCCACATCTCCTAGCGAAAGATATCTCGGACTTCCAGCCTGACAGCCAGGAGGAAAGGAGGACCATTCAAGATCTTCTGAAAGCTGCTGAACTGGGTAGAGATATTTGCTTCTTCTCCCAGCTTCCCAGAATGTGCCATTGTGTTCACAACCTGGATTATTTACACATCTTTTAGCAAACCCTCTTGTCGGCAAATTGACATTATTTTTTTTTATTCATTAAAGTTCATGCTTAGAGTTAGAGTCGAGTCTTATTTCCACGTGAGTCACAGGGAGGAAACACAAGGGACCATTCTGAAGGAAAACACTAGTCTTAGGAAAGCAATGAACGGACACCCTGGAGGAGCACAAAAACAAATGTGGAAGCCTGGTCCCTTCCTCACAGCTGAAGTGTGCGATCGCACTAGCAGAGAAGTGAGCGGAATGTGTCCTGTTTTCCTCCCTCTCATCAATATAAGTACACATAGACCAAGGGCTCACAATATTTACGAGAAAAGGCTTACATTGAATTGAGAAATGTATTTGCTTTATATCATTGTCTCTAACTAATTATGTCTTTGCTTTCTAAGACTTAAGCTACTTTCTCCAAAAAAAAGAAAAAAAAAAGAATGTACACATAACAGATTTCGCATACATACATCTCACTGTCATGTAGCCGTCAGCAAAATACATCTAAGCCAGAGTTCAGAAACATCAAGGCATCTTTAAATTGATTAATTTCTCTGCTGTGGTTCACCATAAAAACATGAGTCTGATAAAGCCTGTCTTTGGCTTTTAGGCAACTGTCCTTAAGCCATCAAGCACAAGCTTTGTTTGGGATATGATGAGCCTTTACTTGCTGTAACCCAGCTGGTGACGTAAGTAGGCTCATGTATCACCTTGCTGTGCCTATGTATTTTAAATCTAAATCCCATCAGTCTGACTGTAACTCAATCCACTTTTTACTTGTGATAGTCTCTAGGGATATTAAGGCCAGCAACTAAGCTAGGGATTTAATTATGACCCTCGACTTCCTGAAGCATTGCTTGCTGTGTCTTCCCCTCTCCTGAGATGTGGTCTTACTGTGTAACTCCAAGGCCTGGAACCACCGTGCAGCCCAGGCTGAAGTCAACTTCTCTTCCTTCTGCCTCAGCCCCTGACTGAGCTGTCATGCTTCACTACATGGAATTCTTCTGTAAGGAAATTTGCCCTGTCCTTGCCACCGTAGACTTAGGTTGCTCCATTTGTGTCCCGTTGAATCACAGCTGATCGGAGCAGAGGTCTTCTAGTCATCTAGACAACAAATGGCATTAAAACTTGAACGAGGTTTAAACAATCATTTAATGAATTCTCCAGGCACTTTGTTCAGAGAATTTTGGCAGTGCCCATGTACATGACTCTGTTACACTAGGCTTTCATTATAGACAGTTTGAGCTGTTTAGGTGTTGGCTAGTCTTGTCTGAAGGGTCCAAGATATCTTCAGCATGTCTGGGACCTTCATAGAAACACCAGAAAGACAACGTAGTCAAACAGCTTTTTCATGTGATATTTCTAAAAGGCAGCTTGTTTGGTGTAATTCATTTTAGAAAAGACTCAGGAGGAAGCTGACATGTCTACTCGCCCAACTTTGGAAGCTCTTCTTCCAGTTACTCTGGTTATAGCCCATGACTCATGTAAATCTACAAAGCAAACACACCTTTAGCTGGAGAGAAATCACCTTTCTTCATGTCAGGGGAGTAGAAGTATAGCAGTCTGCATTTTGCAACAGGCAGAAAGCTCACAGTTCTGCTAGCAGCTCAAAGCTGCACTGGAAAAGTAGAGCAGGCGAAACACAGTCTATGCTCCACAGTCTCGAGTGGAGGAAATGAGAAAAGGGCTGAGAAGGTCATCATGAAGTGGGACATTTGGGGTCTTCAGTGAGGACGATGCAAGCCACAGTAGTGAGGAATCCAGCTTAGGGTGGGAAGAGGAGAGAGCAGATCTTGTAAAGACAAAGGATGGCATGGATCCTCGTAGAGAGGATGGCAGGTGGTGTTTGTCTAGTTTCTGATGGCCTTTCCTCCCAGTTCTTATCTTTGCAACAAGCTGCACTCCCCCTGAAGTCACTTAGGTGTGCCTAAGACAGAGCCAGAGATTAATGGAATCAGCCAGTCACTGTCTGCAACATGGGTTTTCCAGAAAGTTTGAACCTTCAGGACAGAACACCATTCACTTGCACCATTTAGTTGTCAAGTAGTTCCCTGGTTGAATAGCAGTTAACAAACTCTGAATACAACCACACATATACTGAAAGACCACAGCTTGATTCACCTTACGCCAAAAGGTGAAACTATGAGCTTATTCTTAAAGTCGTTTCTATACAACATCAGCATATGGATATTTTAGGATGTTGTTGAATGATCATCCCCATTTATCCTCCATTTTAAGCTGCCCTCATGAATGGCTGGCAGGAGAATAACTCAAGACAGTTGAAGCCCTCATTCACAGGTTATCCAGCCAGAATTTGATGGGTTCACCTGTAGTAGCTTTCTTTTTATCATCAGCTGTGGATTTCAGCATCTATTTTTTGTAACTGTCAATAGCGAGGTGGTTATAAACATATTAGGAATGTATTCTTAATTTTTAAATTTATTTTTATTTATGTGTATGTGTGTGCAGTGTACCATTTGTGTGCAGTTCCCAGAGACTCCAGAAGAGGGCAACAGATCACCTAGACCTGGAGTTAGAGGTAGTTGTGAGCATACTGACGCTGGTGGGGGAATCCAAACCCAAGTCCTCTAAAAGAGCAGCAAATGCTCCTGATTACTGAACCACCCGCTTTCTTTTTCATATAATTAAAGAAATTTATTGGTAAATAAACGTTAATGGGAGTCTTCTGCTGGTTTTTAAATGAGTTCTATATATATATATATATAAAAAAATAACCACAAGTGACTTCCTTAGTAAAGATTCACTTCTGATTTGAAAGATACGTTCTTAGAAAGAGAAATAAAAAAAAATGTAGCTCTATTTTTATATTGTTCCTTTTTTTCATGACATAACCAAACATTTATTTTTCTTTAAGTATTGGTGCTAAATAATTTGTTCATAATGTTGAAAATTTTCCATTTAATAAGGAAGCACATCAGACATTTTTGTGGACCTAGTAGACTGTACGCAGCCAACAAACTGGGCAGCCAAACAAGCCATAGGTGCCTTGGATGCCAGCTCCTACTGTAAACTATAGAATGCCCAGGCAAGACCAATGTGTCCTGGAGAGTAAAACTTTAAACATTTGCTCAACTATGTTCATAATGGCTTTCTCGTAATAGCCAGAAATTGGAAACAAACCAGATAGCTCTCAAACAAAGAATGGATAAAACAACAACAACAAAACCAAACAAAAACCCTGTGGTCCATCTACACAATGGAATACTATTCAGCTACTAAGAACAAGGGAATCATGAACTTTGCAGTCAAATGGATAGAACTAGAAAAGATCATCCTGAGTAACCCAGGTCCAGAAAGACACACATGGTATAAACTAACTTATAAGAAAATATTAGCATAAAATACAGGATAAACTTCTAAGAAAATAATAGCATAAAAATAATATAGACCTAAGAAGCTAAGTAACAAGGAGCTTAATTCCCATTCAGAAGGGAAAATAGAATAGACACCAGAAGCAGTTGAAGAGAGGGAACAGGATAGAAGCCTTCCATAAAAGTCCTCTGAACATTCAATTTAGCAGGGAATAGAAGATGCTGAGACTCACAGCCAAATTTTGGGCAGAGCACAGAGAGTCTTATGGAAGAAGTGGGAGATAGAAGGACCAGGAGGGGACAGGAACTCCACAAGAAAATCTACATAGCCATCAAAACTGCACCCAGTGGGGTCTTCAGAGACTGATGCACCAAGCAAGAACCATGTATGGAGAGCACCTAGGCCCCCTGCTCAGATGTAACCAATAGGCAACTCAATCTCCGTGAAAGGGACCAGGGGCTGTCTCTGACATGGACTCAGTTGCCTGCTTTTCGATCATTTTCCCCAGGGCGAAAGAAGATGCAGGCAGTCCTGAAGAGACTTGATAGTCTGGGATCAGTTGGTAAGAGAGGAGAGCTCCACCTTTCTGAGGACTAGGGGATGGAGATATGGGGGCAAGAGGGAGGGAAACTGGAACCAGGAGGAGATGAAGGAGAGGCCTACGATCAGAATGTAAAGCAAATAAATTAATATATTTAAAAAGTCCTTACAAGTTGTTATTATTAGGTGCTGGTCCAATTTAGTGGCAAACCAAATGCTTATCTTTGCCTACATAAACACAAACTTGCCAATAAGATAGGTGTGCTTGTGTGTGTGTGTGTGTGTGAGTGCATGTGTGCACAGATGTGTGTCGGAAGACTAGCCCATGTCATAAGTAAAGGCCCTTTTCTGATAATGTGAATGTTTAAATATGAGTACAGTAGCCACAAAGGAAAGAGGGAAAGGCTGTTATCAGCTACGAAGATAAGGAAAAGGGGTGAAGGGAGATGAGACCCTGAAAACATTACCTAATAAATAACAGATGCTAGCCACTGTGTAGCAAATGAGATGGAAACTTTCTACGGATTGTGCTGTTTCTGATTTGGCTTTTTTTGGGGGCAAGGATGGTCTGATGTTCAGTCCTGTGCAAGTTAAGATGAATGTTCCCTGGATATTTGCATCATACAAGGAACACTGACAGTTTAAATTGTCTCGTGTAACATAAAGTCTCTCCAGAAAGTCACGTCACAGCATGGAAGTGGGTGTCTGCTGTGAGCATTGTTCTACAAGTCATCACTTCCCTCTCAGGCTTCGGATGTCTTTGGTTATCCAGGAAAACACAGAAGCAACATTTCCGTTTAAGCAAACATGGAATGCCCAAGGAGCTAGGATCTGGCAGAAGCAACCAAGGAGCACTGAAGAGGAAACCACCAGAGTGGCAGGTGAGCCGCTCTGAGGCAGATCTCAAGACTGGTTACCAAACTCACCTCTTGAAAACCATGGGCCACTGTAATCTGTGAGTACAGAAGGGGTTGAAGACAGAAATCTTCCTGAACTTAGTTTGTTTCAGACTAGCGGGGAAACTGAGCAACTATACATCAAGACAGAGGAAAAGAAGGGAAAGAAGTGAAAGAAATTCAATAATTGGCCACACTCTCAGCGAGATGTCTGCTTCCGTGTTGTGAAAGCTAGATTATTCTATGCTTAAAATTCTAGAAGTCCCCTCAACAACCTCCCACCATATATAGAAAAAAAATCCCCTAAGTCTAATTCATTTGATGATGGAGAAGAACACTGTTGAACATGAACTAGGAGAATATTGACATGAGAAAATACATGAAAAAAAATTGAAAGAAAAATCAGCAGAACTTACTCAGAGAAGTAACACTCACCAGGAAAAAAAAATGTTGCCACAGCACAGAATAGATAAAGACTCAAGATTTCCCTATGATTAAAAAAATATTAATCAAGATGTGATCCTTCACCCGTATGCAGGAGGATCACAAATTAGAAACTTGATACCTTCAGAAAACAGATGATTAAATAACAGTAGATAAAACACGAGTCTGCAGAGCCCAGAATCATGTAAAAAAAAAAAAGAAAGAAAGAAAGAAAGAAAGAAAGAAAGAAAGAAAGAAAGAAAGAAAGAAAGCAATTGGAAGGAACACTAGGCACAGAAGACCAGACATGAATGAACGTAGATACCAAACGAGAACAGTAACTATATGAAATGGGAATATAGGAAGAAAAAAGAAAACAAACAAACAAAAACCCCAGCAGGATCAGAGAGGAAAGACAGAGACAGTAAATTGGGATCCTGGGCTGGAGATCTATGCCTTATCCAATAAGCAGCTAGAAGTCTCTTTTATGAAGTCCGCCTTTTCCACAAGGTGCTTTCATAGGCAGGCGGTGAGTGTCACAGTCTGATGGGCCCCTTCCCATAGCAGGTGAAAGTGCGCAGACTGAGGGACCCTTCACCATAGCAGGGTGAAACCCGCTCAGAGATGTGTTCTACACAATACTGAAAGCATGTCAGCAGCGAGATGATGGCTGTCTCATCTCATCCACACACCCACAAGATGTTTTCGATCCTGAAATCTCAGGGACAGTGATTATTTGTGTCAGAAAAAAAAATAATATTTCCTCAGGCTATTCTTGCTACTGATTGGTTCTCCCCATGCAGTTCCTTGACATAGCACCCAAGGCAGAACCCAGAGGCAGTAGCTACATGTCAGGTAACACTGAACCAGGATAGTCGGCTCCTAATTTACACTAGTAAAATTACTAAACTTGGAAGATAAGGAGGACACAGATTAGTGTTTAAGGGTACTGGGTGCTCTTCCAAAGGAGCTGGTAGCTCACAACCATCTGTCACTCAATTTCCAGCAAATTTGATTCTCTCTTCTGGCCTCCGTGGCCATCAAGAATACATGTGGTATACTCACCTACATTCTGGCAAAACACCCATACACACATTTATGCATACATATATTTGTGTGTGTGTGTGTGTGTGTGTGTGTAAGGACAATATGTTTAAAAGAAACGTCCCTTGTAAGATTGGTGCAAGACTTTTAGTTTCCTTCTGGCATAATTTGACTAGAAGAAAGCTAGGGGCTACCACAAAATATCTGGGAAAAAAGAGGAAAATGTAAAGTAAACTTTAAAAGCTAGTAAAACTTTTTTAAATGCAGTAATATGATACTTTGTTCTCATGGGCTTTTTAAAAAAATTACTAGAGATAATTACGAGAGAATGGATTTTGATCAGAAAAATGACAAAGGAAACTATGACAGAGAGATTTGTGGTGGTCATTAAATACATTTACTGGTGGAAGTAAGACAAAATGATGTGGGTCCTAAAGCAAAACCTCAGGCCATAGGTGATACAGCTGAAATAAAGACATTCAGAAAGCTGAAACCAGACATGAAAGGGAAGGCATGAAAGACAGCACAGAGAAAGAAACGAACACGTAGGACTTTACTCTCTCCTGGTAGAATTTATACCCCAAAGCCAACATAGCATATGATTTACCCCTGCGCTTTATTACAAAGTAGATGTTTAGGTAAATTGTTATAGGTAATTTTTTTATCACTCTCAATTTATTGTATGGTTATGGACATACATAGAATAACTGAAGGAAATTCATTTAAAAATGTGGCACTATGCATCCATATGGAGTAATATGTCAGGGACGGTGTTGGTTCATTTCTGGAAATCTGTGACATTCAGAGAGAGTTCATTTGAATCTTTAGTCAATTCACATTCATGCGTGCCATATTTTGTCCATATACGGGCATCCCTGTTCTCCAGAGCCCTGGCAATAAAAGCATTTCCAAGGAGCCATCCATTAACAATTTTAGAATTTTCTTCCAAGCCACTGGGTCCATGAAACAGGAGGCACAAACAAAATAGGTAAGTGCAAGAGTGTCTATCTAGGAACAACGTAGCTAGAGACCATCAGGGGTCAGGGTGCATAGCTCAGGGGCTCAGGTGCAGGGAGTGACTGCTGGTGCCACACACCTTCCAGCAAGACATCGTTGGGCTGTCAAGAGCTCCTGGTTGAAGAGGACAGCCTGTCTACCTGTGGGATGAACTGAGAGAATTCTCTGACTTCCTCCTCTGATCTCCTGCTGGTTGCTCTGCTGGTGAGCCAAACCGAAAGCCAAAGCGTAATGGAGCCCATTTATCATTGCAGCCCTCCCAGAATCCCCTGCCTCTGATAATGGATGGCAGAGACAGAACGCCTACTGAGCCTCAGCTATCTGCTTTCTCTGCACATCTTGTGTGTTACACACTGCTCTCCTTACAGCGTCGCACCGTGACATCATGTATTTGTCACCTTAGGTAGTTTATATTTATTTTTGTTATTATTTTTTTCTTTAAGACTGTCACTTAATCTGCATCCCAAGAGCCTGACAGATGGATGGAGAAAGCTTGAGGGCACTGTGGTGTTTTGGCTCCCTATGCCTGCACTACCATAGTCAGATTTTCATTTAGTAATTCTAGAGTGAAATTCAGACACCGTGGTGTGATTAAGTCACTTTACAGATGATGCCAAGCTTAGGAAACACTGGGAACCACAGAGGCAAGTACCGTGAGGGTGGCAGAATGAACACCCCAAAATACACCTCCTTGTTAATCTAAAGCTTGTCTTGAGAGAAAGATACTTGGCAAATGGCAGAGAGAAATGATAGATGCAGCCTCTCCTTTTCATATGAAAGCATGAATTAACGGATCCAACCCAAATCAAAAGCAACAAACAAAACAAAACAAGCAAATAAACAACAGTAACAACAAAGCTCTGAAACATACTTTTCTTAGACCAGGAGGAAACAAACAAACAAACAGTTTTTGATTTAGAGTCATACCAATAAACTTGTTAAAATAATTCTTATTTACACCCCTTGCACAATTCTTTTTATTGCCTGCCATTGCTTCTCCGTTTTGATGTGACATAAAAGCACTTACGACTGGCCACGTATGGGGACCATCTCCTGCACATGGGCAGCTTACGAGGGGCCACGCACACACCCCTATAGAAAACTGACTTACCCTCCTCACAGCAGCCATCCGCTGGTACTCAGCTCTTAGATGTGGGTGGGGCCCTGTGGTCCCTTCCCCAACCCGTGCTAGACTTGTTTGTACACAGGTAGCCACAGCTACTGTGATTTGTGTGTGCAAAGCCCCGACCAGACGACACTAATTTCCAGTAGCCCTCCCTGACCTATGGCTGTTAGAGTGTTTCAGGCCCTCTTCAGGGGCGGCCCCTGAGCCTTTCAGGGAGAGACTGAGTTCTCCAGGTTGCTTAATCTCTGCCCTTTGTTTGCAAGCTTCCATGTTCGCCACCCTCTCCTCCTGCGAGAAGAAGCTTCTCTGATGAGGGCCGAGAGCTGTGCTCAGCTGTGGCTGCATCAAGGGGTTATTGCAAAGACGGTTTGCACTTCTAATTTTGCACAGTGAAGAAGGAAAAAGAAGAAGACACAAAGTTGGGACTGGGACCAGGGGCTGGTGTGAGAAATGGAGTGGGGGAGGCTGGTTGGTGGATAAGATCAAAATACATTGTATACTTGTGTGAGATTTTATTTTGTATATAATAACAAAATGAAATGTAAAACATTTAGATTTTGGTTTAGGTTTTGTCCATTTGCCTACATTGCCTTTATGCTAATTAGGTTTTAAGTTATAGCTAAGTGCTAATCTCTTGTTAATCGCTTTCTGAAGCTAACTGAAGGCCCTCAGGGAACAGGGTTGCTTCTGCTGTCCAGATCATTATTGCAGTGTGTTCTCATTAGGCTTCTCAGACACTCAAAGCACTAAACACTAGACTGGAAACTGTTGGGTACAGAACAAAGTCCTGGGAAACCACAGAGGTGGTTTGCTTGTTTTCCAACCTCTCTTCCTAGTCCCACCCTCATGCTCCCTACCCTCATTCTCCCCCTCTCCTTCTTCTCAGAGAAGGGGGTGGGGCTAAGAGGCACCAACCCACCCTGGCAACTCCAGTCACAGCAGAACTAAGAGCATCCTCTCCCACAGAGGCCAGACAAGGCAGTCCAGCTGGGGGAAAGGGATCTAAAGGCAAGCAACCGAGTCAGAGATAGCCCACATGTTAGGGGACCCACATGAAGACCAAGCTGCACATCTGCTACATATGTGTAGGAGGTCTAGGTCCAGCCCATGCAAGCTCTTTGGTTGGTGGTTGAGTCTCTGTGATCCCCTATGGTCCCAGGTTAGTCTACTTTGTAGGTCTTTTTGTGGTGTCTTTGAACCCTCCAGCTTCCTCAAGATGTAGCTCAGGGGTAGAACATTTTTTTATATGTATATTATATACATCTTTATATATATATGTAATTAAATGTATTTATTCATTTACTTTACATCTCAATCTCAGCCCCTTTCTTCCTCTCCTCCCAGTTTCACCCTTCCACCCTCTTCCCTCTTCCCCACTCCCTTCTCCTCAGAAAAGGGGAGTCCCTTACCCCCATACTAACTCACCCTGGCACATAAGTCACATCAGGACTAAAGACACCCCCTCCTACTGAGGCCAGACAAGGCAGACCAGGTAGGGGAAAGTGATCCAAAAGCAGGCAACAGAGTCCATGACAGAGACAGCCACTGCTCCACTTGCTTGGGGACCCACATGAAGAGCAAGCTACTCATCAGTTACATATGTGTCAAAGGGCCTAGGCCCAGCCCATGAATGCTCTTTGGTTGGTGCTTCTGTCTCTGTAAGGCCCAGTGGGACTAGGTCAGTTGTCTCTGTTGGTCTTTTTGTGGAGTTCTTGTCTTCTCTGCATTCTTCTATCTTTCCCTCCACTCTTCCACAAAACTCCCCTAACTCCACCTAATGCTTGGCTGTGGGTCTCAGCATCTGTTTCAATCTGCTTCTGAGTGGAGTCTCCCAGAGACTATTATGGTAGGCTCCTCTCTGCAAGCATAGCAGAGTATCATGAACAGTGTCAGGGGTTGGCTCTCTCCTATGCGTTGGGTCTCAGGTGGGGGCAATCATTGGTTGGCCATTTCCTCAATTTCTGCTTCTTCTTTATCCCTGCACATCTTGTAGGCAGGGTAAATTCTGGGTGGAAGTTTCTGTGGGTGGGGAGTCCAGCCTGAGTAGGAGGTAGACACTTCAGTCTCCATGTCTTCTGCTGCTAGGAGTCTCAGCTAGCTAGTGTCCCCCTCCCTTTCCCCTCTCCCATGCAGTTTTCTCTGTTCATCTTCTTCCAATGTTTATTCTGTTTTCCCTTCTGGGTGGGATTCAAGCATCCTCCCCCAGGTCCTCCTTGTTACTTAGCTTCTTTGGGCCTGTGGATTGTTGTATGGTTATCCTGTACTATGCCCTTAGTCATCAGGGAAATGCAAATCAAAGCAACTCTGAGATTCCATCTTACACCCATCAGAATGGCTAAGATCAAAAACTCAAGTGAGAATACATGCTGGCAAGGATGTGGAGCAAGAGGAACCCTCCTCCATTGCTTGTGGGAGTGCAAACGTGTAGAGCCAGTTTGGAAATCAATCTGTTGCTTTCTCAGAAAAATGGGAATAGTTCTACCCCAAGACTCAGCTATAACCTAAAACTCTTAATCTATGCAGAAACCCATAATGATCTATGGTGCTTTGCAGTAGAAAATTTAAACCCAGAGTACATTAAATGGAATGCCTTTTGTAGAGGCAGGTGTCTTAGCATTCACAGATAATTGACAGTTGCTATGAGCCTTAGCAAACAGAAAGTTTACTTAAGGCCATTTTGAAAACATTTTAAATTGAATCACTTTTGCTTTGGTTCTTTCTCGACAACAGAGGAAGACTCTAGACACGTGCTGATGAGTCCTGTATTTTAAGTAAATTCTTTTCGTAGATTTGGTTCGGAAACAGTAGCTCTTTTCTTAACTAGATGTGAAGCAGATACCCTTGTTTCAAAGTGTAAGGTTTATTCAGACTGCAAGCAGCATGGGCCACCCTGGAGCGCTTGAGAAGTTTTCAGCCCTCCTCTTACCAAACTTTGGGCCCCATCCAGACAGTCTGTTGGAAGCACAAGATGGCAAAGTGTCTCTGTGGACACTGTCTGTTGGTTAGGCCCAAGAACTGTGGCCTTGGGTTTCTTTACACATTTTAAAAGATGAAGTTGGACATTTCTTCCCGGGACTACAGAAAGATGTGGTCTGTTTCTATTTGAAACTACTCCTGTATCCCGCGTCATCCTATGCATGCCTGGCAACCAGAATCTAAAGAAAATATCCCTGCATTTGGGACTGGGAATGTATGCCTAAAGCCCTGAATCCCATGCCCAGCACTGTATAAACAGAGTGGAGCAGCTCATACTTGTAATCACAGCCTTGTGGGGTTGGAGCGAGATGGATCAGAAATTTAAGATCCTCGCTGATCACATAGGGAATTTGAGGCCAGGCTGGGGTAAATGAGGCTCGGTGTAACAAGTAAAAGCCCCATTTGTGTGTCTTTCCTTCCACCAGCATTCCTGCATGGAGGTGGCAGTCTCCATGGTGACAGTTCCTCTGCACAGGTGCAGTCCTCACTTTCAGAGCAGGGAGGCAGGTAGATTGGAGAGCTGGGTCCCAAGATAGAAATATATCATAACACACTGAATGCAACCTGGCAGGGTCCAAGAGGGACCAGGATTATATTTTCCCCTATTTCTGGAGGACAGGTATTATGCCTCCATACCTGGTTTCTTTTCATATTTCTTTTCAGCCTGGGCCTTAGACACCAGAATTACTTTCTTCAAATTATAGCTTATTCCGAGTTAGTGCTTGTATTTCACAGCTTTAGTTACTGGCAACCTGATTCGTACATGTTCAAGAAAGCATTATTCATCAATTCTCATCTCCCAAGGGGAGGGATTACTTACATTACAGAAAAGATTTCCTTTTTCTTTTTTTTTTTTTTTTATCCCAACAGGACTCTTTGTTTTATTTTGTTTCTCTGTCATTTAGTGATGCTAAAGAACCCACAATCTTACATACACCAAGAAAAGGCTCTACTGCTGATTCATAGCACCAGTTCCAGTAAAAGTATTCTTAGGAACCGCCCTATTGACTCTACAGGCTGTTTTGTGTAGGAGATGAGGGAGCCCATTCTGTCCTCTTGTCCAGCTTCTTGTAGGGTAGAAGCATTGTTCGTCTGGAGAAGGCAGATGGCCATCTCTCTTCTTTATCAGATTCAGTCAAGTAGTCCATGGAGCAAGACTTTCAGAATGCTCTTACTTTCGCCTGTTCAGATAGACTCACTGCCGACTATCATGGATTTTCTAGTATAAAAAAAAAGTGCATAGCAGAAAAGAAAAAGTGTGTGGTTTATTTCAGAACCCCCTTTTATGTCCAGATCTGCAAGGCCAGGCCTCTGCAGACAGTGCCTCACTCCCAGCCCAACAACTGTCACTCAGGCAGCTCAGAGCGCAGACCCCTGATAAACCAGAAGGGACCCTCTGCCGCACTCTCAGCCACTCTTTCTCAGTCCCTGGCGTGTGCGAAAATTGTGTTCCATTTCCATAAATGCGTCAATCAGGTTTGCTTGCAGAACTTTTTTGTTTGTTTGTTTCTGAGACAAGGCAATGTGACACCTTAAAAGAAAAGCTCTACAAAGAAGTCAAATAGCAACAGGAAACTAAATACATCTGTGAGTGCAAATACATTTTCCATGCTTTTTCAACATATGCTTCAGTTAAATTTGCATATTTGAGAGTGTTTAGAGATTATTAAAAACAAATATTAATACAATATTAATGTTGGGAAAAATGAAATTTCTGAAATTCCCATATTAAAAATGGCCATACAAAGATTTGAAAAAGTTATCTTTAACAAAGCATTTATTTTACAAGATTTCTAAAAGACGCTTTGGCATTCAGATAACTCAGGATTTTGATTTTCTGTGTAGCACATTTGCATGCATGCACATATGTTCTGGTTTCATTTCTGGTGCTGTGATAGAATGCCCTCTTATAAAACAGCTTAGGGAAGAAGGGTTTACTTTAGCCTTCAGTCCCATATTACAGTCCAGGAGACGGTCCAAGAAATCAAGAAAGTCAAGGTGTCAGGAACTTAAAGAAGCTAGTCACATCTCATCCACAGTAAAAAGCAAAGGAAAACGAATGCATGCAGGCTCATTTTCCGCACTTGCTGTGGTCGGCTGGAATCTCTACCCTCATAATCCACTCTGAACGATAACACATATTGAGCACAAAGGTGTGAAGGCTCTGTGTAGGCACCAGCTGGACTTCGTCATGTTCAGTGAGTTCTATGGATCTCGTCAGCAGTGGCGCCTTGCTGTCAGTATGTGGAGGGCAGCATACAGTCTTGGCAGCAGCTGGGTTGTTTGGGAATTCCCATGGGACCCCTTTGGCCAACAACTCAATTTGATGTAACCCAATCCTGGTACTGGAAACTTCAATTGGTAGCAAGAGATGGCCAGTTGTGGTTCTGTCTTCCCATTATTTGCTATCTGCATATATGTGTATATTTTAGGAATCTTCTCCTGTATTAGGTTTCTATACTCCCTCTCAAGTGGCCCTTCATTTTAGCTGTCTCTCTCCATATTCCCTTCCCTTGTTCCCCTCAACCCCTCCACTTCACAGCCCGCCCTCCCATCCATAACTATTTTTTTAGCTTCCTTTCCTAAGGAAGTCTCTCTCTCTCTCTCTCTCTCTTTCTCTCTCTCTCTCTCTCTCTCTCTCTCATACACACACACATACACATACAGAAAAATTTTCTTTCAGAGTCATTTTCTTCCAGAGCATGGCCACTGGTTGGTAGCACACATACACACACATACAAAGAGAGAGAGAGAGAGAGAGAGAGAGAGAGAGAGAGAGAGAGAGTCACTTTCTTTGTACCTACCCTCTTTAGTTCAACAGATTGTAACTTGGTTATCATTGACTAAACAGTTATTACCCACATATAAACAAATACATTTACTTCCTCTGCCCCTGTGAAACTGCATGATCGTCAACCGCTTAGTGATAGCAAAGCTCAGACATTGTTGGCCTTTTATTTTGGTCCGGTCAGGTGGGAAGAGCCTTAGTAGAACAAGAAACTTATAGCACCATTTCCTTCTTTGAATTAGAATAACAAATAACTGTAAACAGTGCTATTTTTAGCTAGTGCTCCCCATACCTGCTTAGGTGTGGGGCCACCCACTAAGGTCTGAATAACCTACCAGTGGCCATACTCCCGAAGGAAATTACTCTCCTTCCCTCAGAAGCCATACAATACCAAAAACTCCTCGCCAAGGGTTGAAGCTCTCACGCATCCATGCTGGAGATTCCAACCGGCTTTGTCTTTTGCAGTAAGTATAGCAGCTGTGAATTCACATCACATGTCCATAAAACAGCATTTAACATCAACCCTCCCCATCCTCCAGATTTTACATTCTTTCTGCTCCCCTTCCCCTTTCTTTGCTATTATTTGAACCTTCATGGGGAGCTAGGCGCAGGTTCGATACAGGTATCCCATTCAGGACTGAGCACTTTCAGTAGCCCATTTTTAGCACTTTGAACAGTTATGACTCTCTTCATTAACCACTACCAACTGAAGTAAGCTTATCTGACAAATGGCTGAAAACAATATAGACGTAACTGTTTAGCAGCAAGTTTGACAATATAACTATTTAGCAAATTAATAACAGTGTATTTCCCCCTGGTGCCTACGACCTCCATAACCATGTTTTTTCATCAGTAGGCATGAATTTGAGCAGGTTTCAAATCCAAACAGAAGAGTAGCTTATTACCCCCACAAGCAGCCTTGCCCCCAGTGGGCACATCTTGTTCAGAAGGTCAGTATTGTAGGAGCAGGATCTAGCTGTGGGTAAGACCACCAAAGTCTTTTCTCCTCCAACAGACTGTAAAGCACCCTCCAGAACGCCAAAACTAGCCCGCAAGACAAAGTTTCCCCATCTTTTAAAGACCAATTTCTCTGTATCTTCCAACTAACCTTTTGTGGTTTCCTTCACCAATAGGGTTTTATTTTCTAGCTATGGTTGACAACCAAGAGTAACAGCAGCAACCTGAAGGGTTTTGAGTGCTTCTGGGACCTTCTGGAATATTTACTTACAGGGAGTTATCTCATACCTGCCACTGAGATTTGCACTTAATGGCCCGTGCCTTTGGGGAGCAACATTGTCTATCTATAAAGAATATCTCTGCTCAAAATTTTACAACCACATTTATGTATTTTTTACTACATATATACAACCACATTTATATTTTTAATTGGCTGACAAACAAGAGGCTTCCTCAAAGATCCTCAGTTCTGGCTAGCCTCCGTCTTCCTCCCTTTTACCTCCCGTCCCCCACTCCATCTCCAATTCTTTCCTATCACACACGTTCTATTGTAGGCAATATGAAAACCTATGATCTCACAACTCAAGTAAAAACCATATTGAGAGGAGATAATAGAGCCTAAATGGTATAAGACAGCTTTCATTTTAAAGAACAACCAGAAATTTACAGAATTATTACAAAGGGCAGTACAGAGAAATGCTTATCTCCACCACCTGCTATCAACCCCAAGGTTTCAGACGGAATCTTCTAGAGACAAGAACACTCTTGTGGATAAAGGTAATAATCAGTGGCATCTATGTTAGGGAATCAGCATTGAAACATCAGTGGCATCTGCTACTCGGGCTCAACTCCAGATTCAACTGAATTTTCAGTATCCTTTCTTCACATTAAAGGAAATCCAGTCCGTACTCTGTCTCTCTTCAGTGTTTTTGTTGTTTTGAAAGGATTCTTCTGTCTTCCCTTGGCTTTCAGGACATGCACACCTTTGAAGACTATAATATTTTGTTGTGGTTCCTAAGGGTTTTTGTGTGTCTTCATTAATTTTTCTGGGATATAATCTCAATAGAGATGCCCTCTTTCCATCTGGTTCCTGTACTGTGCACTTGATTAATGACTTTCAAAAACTGATAAGTATTGTACAAGGAAATATTTGAGAGCATATACATATCATTAAAACTTCAGTGTATTTTTAATGCATTTTTATTTGAATAAGTCCATGGTTTAAAATTGTATTCAAATCATAACACTGCTATTATCATTTGTAGTGGAAGCTTACAAAAGCCCAGTTTCTGTTTTTTGTTTATGTGTCCTCATCAGTTTTTGAACATTCCTAAGTTTCACTTCCAACTCCTTCTATAAAATGCCCTCACCAGATCAACTCAAGGGAGAAAAGTTTATTCCAGCTCACAGCTTAAAGTACAGCCAATCATGCCCGAGAGTCAAGATAGGAGCTTAAAGTAGCTGTCGCAGTGTATCCAAAATCAAGAAACAAAGCAATGAATGATTTTGGTGTTCTACTCACTTTCTCCATTTTATACACTCCAGGATGTTCTGCAGAGAGAATATCCCATCTGCAATCAAGATAGGTTTCACAAGCCAATTAACTTATCCAGGTTAATCCCCAATGGCATGCTCAGAGCTCCATCTCCCAGGAAATTCTAGATTCTAGATTCTGTCACGTTGAAAGTCAACATGAGCCATCGTAGCATCATATGGCTCAAGGTGTTCCAGGCCATCTTAGACTTTACTGGGTCAGCCTGGTAATCAGCCATTTTCCAAAGGACATTTGATTTCTGTTATTAGAGAATACAATTTGGAAAAAAATATAGATGCTAGGTATGCTTATAACAATATGGTGTCATTATTCTTGGACTTTTCTGGTGTATGATCTAGGAAACATCCACATGTACCTACACACACACACACACACACACACACACACACACACATTAAATATAATGAAATTTAAATTTATAGTTTTCCACAGGCTCTAATGATTTATTTAGTCACTTACTTATTTGATTATTTTCCCCTTGTATATAACATATCTTTAATCTCCATTGCTGAATTGTTCAAGAAAGGGAGGGAGTAGAAGAGAAGAAGAAAGCAGACTCTACATCTTTACGTCCCTATCAAAGGTAGAAGGTCTATCACTTCTATGTTTATGCTAGAATTAGGTGACCACTGGCTTCTATGTATGAGAGAGACATTGGTTGGTATATGGCATTTCTTCTCCCTTCATTACGCCAGACTCTGTAGCCACTATGGTCAAAGAAAGGGGGAAAAAGTTATTGGAGCAGAGAAAGAAAATGTATTTCTTTGTCTCGCCATACAGCTCCATGTTTGCTATATCTGGCAAAGTGTTACATCTCCCATGGATATATTTGAGCATGTTGAGAAAAATTCGCAAGTGTTCCCTCCAATGGAAATAACTGATGCTGGCAACATTCTTTCTTCCTGTCACTCCCAATACCCATCCACTTCTCTGGGATCCCATTCTTAACAGTTTCCATATTGGAGTCTTCTCATATTTTTGCAGACATTCTCTTGGGAAAATATCCAAACGCTTCCATTGCTTCAGACTTTAATGTTTCTATTTTGGAGCAAGAAATAGTCCCCAGAGACATCTCTTGGGATAAAATGTTTTGGGAAAAGAGACCCATGAAGAGCAATGCCAGCAGGATTTTTTTTTTTTTTTTACCCCCAGTGTACTGTGCGTGAGTCAGACACCAATCCTGTCTACCCCTCAGCTGCAGAGAACGCATTTCAATATTCTCTGGCTGTTCCCCTGAAAATGTCTTTTTATTAGACCTGAGATTTTAAAAAGTAGTTCTCATGGCTGGAAAGATAGCTCATCTATCAAGAGTACTTGCTGCTCTTGTGGAGTTCTGTACCTGAGTTCTGTTCCCAGCACTCACTGTACACCTCACAAAAACAAAACAAACAAACAAAAAAAACTGTAACTCTAATTATAAGGAATCTAATACCCTCTGAATACACCAGCTATACAAACATTTAGGCAGGCAAAACAGTTACACCCATAAAATATAAATAAATAAATCATTTTAAAGTAGTTATTGACAAAGAAGTATATACCCATTTATTTCTGTTCTCTCCATAGTGCTATATAACCTTTATATCCCGAATCTGACTGATAGCCCAAGGGCTTCCTTTGATTTCCTTTTCATAAGTTTGGCTGATGAATATCTGTCTTGAACCCACTCTGATATTAGACATCTTTCTTGTGCTTAATGAAGTTTAAATGGAAGAGGAGTCAGTTCTGTGTTCATACAAAGCTGAAAAAGTTGACAAATTAACTACTGAAATAAGATGGAAAGAAATTAAGTTTTGTTCTTGTGAAATTTGAATTATAGCCAGAAAGACAGACGGTAAATAAGTTAAAACATGTACATTGTGGTGCTTATTATTATAGGAGCTGAAAAAGGACAGAAAAAAAAATAGTGTAATGAAAAGAACTGGTGGGGATGGATAGGTGTGGGTTTAATTAGGAAAACAAAAAGAGAATTATCTGACAGTCATACAGGGCAGGATTTTTTTTTTTTTTAAATGAGAGGGCTAGCTTTGAGCAGTTGAGACAGAGGCATCTAGAAAGAGTTCAAAGCTAGTATGAAATGTCTCAGGCAGAACTTGAGACATTTGTTGACAGGATCAAGGAAAAGCAAGAAACGACTGTAGTTTGGCAAAGATAGCTAATTGAAATGCTAGTTAGGTCAGAGCACACAGGCCTCTGATGACATGGCATAGGCTTCTGCTTCATTCTGCACATTAAAGAGTCCAGTGGCTATTAGGTGGTTGGTTTGGGTAGAAGAGAAGACTCCCCTCACTCCTGGTGATATTGGTGGGGCTGATCAAAAAGAATCCAAACCTGATTTGAGTTTCTTCACTGTGAGTACCAACCTGCTGTCTCATTCCCACTGCAAATGTACCAGGCCTACGCCCAAGACCCGAGCCTATGTATGCCCACTTAATCAGTCTATGACATGTAAAGACTTTTCATAAATTAAGTTTACTAAGCCTTTTCTAGATAGCCCATCCTCTGCAGGCACCTCTCCAATTAGCCTGGCTTTCAAGACATCCCACTGAAGCGTTTCTAACTTTCCTTTCTGTCCTACTCCACTGCGTTCTACACACTAATGGCCTCTCTTCAAGGCATAAACCATCCTCCACAGCTGATGTTCTCGCTTTCACACCTGCTGTGATTGTTCCTGTGTAGCACACACACACTCACACACACACACACACACACACACACACACACACACACACACAGAGCTGTGTTTAGATATCTTAGAAACTTCCTTTCATATTAGGTTGTAAATACCCTGTGTGTACCTAGACTAGTCATGAAGGGAAAATGAAGACCAACTTAGCTGCAGGTGAAAATAGCTTCTATCTTTATTTTTTAATTTTTCCACATATAAGAGCATGATACAGCATAGGTTCTACTTGGCAGCTACTATGTGGTGAATTTCAAGTCTTATCTAAAAGAAGGTGGCTGATAGTATAGGTCTCATGAATAGCCAAAGAGTCATTCAAGAAAGTATGTTTTTAAATACATGCCTGCAGTGGTTAACTTGTTCAATCTAACAAACACCGATTGCCCATTTCAGTTTTTACCACGTGCGCTTACTTGTAATTGACGTTGACTTTGTGAAACAGGCTTACAGGAAGAGATTACCCTGAAGTAAGTTTACAAGAGTGATTCGGATTCAAATTGGCACAAAGGTAGTTGTAGTTGGGGTAGGCAGACAGACAGAGGCAGACAGAGACAGACAGAGACAGACAGAGACAGAGAGGCAGAGACTATATATGGACATGACACACTGGTTAGAGTAGACACAGAAAGTCTATGTATGGACAGTACACTTCAGTTGGAGCAGATATGAAGAGTGTGTGGAGGGACTGAAAAGACACCAGAGAGAGGAAGCAGCTTGAACTGAGCAGGATAATGCTGTGGACCCAGGACTGGGGGACGGATGCCCAGGAGTGGACAGAGGCTGGTTATAAAGCTAGCGAGACTCTGCTAAGGAGTTTTTGAATGTTGCTCTTAATGCACTCGCAGGAAGGATTTGAGCAGACGGATGAGGCAGTTAAATGTGAGTTAGCGATATCCAATGCTGTGCTATACGTGTGCAAAACAATAGACATGAACTCAATTGACATTTTATAGCTAAATATTCTATGTTTTTCAGTAACTAGTATATACTGAAAACAGAACAATTTTCTCCCAACAGGAATCATGCTTTTTTCCTTACCTTAAATCTCTTGAGCCCATAAAGTAATCGTTCACAATTGCTAAACCATATGACTTTCCACTGTAGTCGTAAAAAAATGGGTAACAAAAGATACAAGAGAAAAGGTAATAAAAGAGAAAAACTTGTCTTAGCAATTAGATTTTGTTTATAATAACTTGGTTCCTGTTCTTGGGAAGGGCCATCTGTCTGGGATAATCACTCAATTTAACTAAGTGAACACATAGTCTTGAAGGATATAGATCAAATAAACTACAGGAAGTAGCTCTTAAGGAGATCATATTTCTTAGCAATGTGGGATATTTACGAATGTGCAGTGTTGAATCATTGCATAATTGTCACAAGGGCAAATTTTATGTAATAATACCTGGGTAGGACTGGGAGAAGTTTGACTCAGGAAAACATAAAACAGGCAGAAAAAAAATACTTCCCCCAAAGTGTTGCTTTACAGGCCTAGGACCCTAGAGCTATTTGGTCAACCCAGAGTTTTTTGTTTGTTTGTTTCCTGAGCTCTTACAGCAAGCTATAGATACATAGGAACCACCAAATTTAAAATTCTTCAGAGTCCTATGGAGATGGAGGTGGGAGGACAGAGAATGGAAACTCCGTATGACAACCCCAGAGGCACAGGAAATGCAACATGCCTATTTTCTAGGATTTTGTTTTGAGTCAAGCTCTCAGTTAAGTCTCAAACCCTGAGACAGATGGCTGAGGTACCTATTTAGCATGTCAAAATGGACCTGGCCAATGCGTTCTCCTAGCATCCCTCAGTCCCTACCTGTCACAGGGTATGGCTGGGATATTTCACCTCCTACCCCAAACTTTTCCAGCTGGGAAGCTAGGTTGCCCTTCCCCCAGCACCTCTTCCTTATAAAATCTACCCATTTTGGTTAGCCGCCATTTTTGTACCTTTTTCCTTTTGGCTGCTGTACCTGGTATACCTCTCAAACCTTCTCCATTCCCCACACAGCTCAGTCCAGACATGTCCTCTCTGGACTCTCCCAGACATCTCTGCCTCTGGCTATGCTCTCCCTTTTATCTACAATAAACTTTCTCCTCCACCAGACCTAGGAGCAGACATGTCATTCCCTTTTTATTTATTTTTTTTATTCGCTGTCTTGTAGTCCAGGCTGGCTGGGAACTTCCCATTTAGCCGAGGATAGCCCTCCACCTTTCAAATGCTGGGGTTCCAGGTGGGTAGCATCATACCTCATTTTGGGAGTGTCTACATTTATAAAAGGTGTGGGCTCTTCTTGCTAATATTCATTGTGGAATACCTTGAGCATTCTAACTGTTGCTACTGTTGCTAGGTTGGGTTAAAATCCAGTTAGCAGTAACTACCAACCCTTTATTTCCTTTTACCTCTCAAAACTAATAACCATATAGCAGAAGTAGGGATAGACCTGTCTAGACCCGAGCTCTTATTCATTCAACTCTTATGTGGAAGACAGCTACTAGAAGATTGATGCAATTTTGGCTTTTTTTCAGCCCTCACGTTAAAAAAAAATTTTAAAAAATCACTTGGGCCCCTGTTGTCACCATCTTGACCTGTGCTGACAATGAAAAATAAGAAATCATGAGACATCTTGGTTTGAACCCATTCTTTCAAGCTCTGAAACAGTTTTGGTAGCAACTACAATTTTATATCTGTTAAAAAATGAATCCAATCTGAACATTCTACCCTTTACCACTTACAAAATATAATTTAAGGTGGATCATAAGCTTAAACATGAAAATGAAAACATGCTGAAATATCTAGAAAAATACACAAAATATTTTATTACAAAAATGCCTCAAATCAGACAAAAACATAAACAAGTATAATATTGTTGGTAGCACTGAGCACAGATTAAATCAGAAGCAGTTTCCTGCTATCAAATTGTTAGGTAAGACAGAAAAAGAAAAAAGCAAATTGCAAAAGACGATATTCTCAAAGCATTTTATTCCTGTTGACAGTGTGTTTCTTAAGGGTGGCTTTTTAATTAGAAAGAAATTGAACACATGAGGAGGGAAGAAAATCAATTTAGAGGAAGTGAGAAACTGCTTTCTGATTCATGTGCAAAGGGAGCGATGATTTCCTTCAGATCTCTGAATTCTTTTGGGTTAATTATATTTTTTCATTTATATAATTGAAATATCGTAAGCGAAGGTAAATATGAATGAAATTAACATTGACAGTAGACTACGGCAACAATGGCATCACATCTTTGTGATCCAAGCACTTGGTACATGGGAGCTGGAAGCAGGAGGATTAGGGACTCCAAGCCTTCACTATATCGTGAGTGTGAGGCCAGCCTGGGGAACATGACCCCTTGTCTCAATAAGAAAATTAGTCAGGGTCTTGTAGTAAAGAGAAAGCCTCGATGTTATTTTAGGCTACAGGTGAGTAATTATTTTCCACCAAGCAGTTTATCCATCAAAATAAATTAGTGACAGTGAATTCAGGTTTCATAAGCAAATGTGATTATGACCGGGTGTGTTGGCTAGTTTTTATGTCAACTGGACACAGACTCAAAGTCATCTGAGAAGAGGAAACTTCAGCTGCAAAGACGCCTCTGTAAGATTGGTGTGTAGGCAAATCAGTTGTGAACAGTTTTGACTAATGACTGATGTGGGAGGTTCAAGCTCATGGGTGGGCAGTGTCCTCCACAGGCAGGTGGTCCTCAGGTGTATACAAAAGCAAGCTGATAAGAGCCATGGGTAGCAAGGCAATACGCAGAGTTCCCCAAAGCCTTTGCTTTAGTTCTGGATTCCAGGTTCCTGCCCTGTTTGAGTTCCTGTCCTGACTTCCTTCTGTAATGGACTGTTGCATGAAAGTAAAAACAAAATAAACCTTCCTCTTCTGGCAAGTGTCATCCTGTTTTATCACATCAATAGAACCCTGACTAAGATACAAGGAGAAGCTTTTTCTCTTGATTCTTTCAGTTTATTATTTGTTTGGTTGTCTAATATAATATTCCTCAATTCACGAGTCCTCCTCCTCCTCCTCCTCCTCCTCCTCCTCCTCCTCCTCCTCCTC
>NW_026596147.1:5882736-5900913 GCF_907164565.1 Psammomys obesus
TCCTCCTCCTCCTCCTCCTCCTCCTCCTCCTCCTCCTCCTCCTCCTCCTCCTCCTCCTCCTTCTTCTTTTTTTCCCTAGCAGATTTGGGCTCTTCAATGTGCTTGCAGTCCAACTCTATGGTGCTTCTTCCTCTGACCAACTCAAGTGTGCTGGCCCGTGACTGAGCTCTCAGCACTCTGGGAGGCTAAAGCAGGAGGGTTGCTGTGGGTCAAAGTAAGCCCGGGCTACAGAGAGGTGACCAAACCATCCAGAGCTACATAGCAAGACTCTGCCTCATAGAGAAGAAGGGAAGAAGGAAAAACCATGGAGGGGAGAAGCTATACATGTGTGGGTCTTCACATACTATCGGGCATGCAGGGATCTAGTGTGGGACCTCTATTATAGCTATCAATTAAGTAAGAGTGAGATCTCTGGGGACTGCTGACAGTT
This sequence comes from Psammomys obesus, assembly GCF_907164565.1. NCBI lineage: Eukaryota > Metazoa > Chordata > Mammalia > Rodentia > Muridae > Psammomys > Psammomys obesus. The sequence continues at coordinate 5,883,167 of NW_026596147.1, forward strand.
CTGTTTCTCAAGTTAGTAATTCAGTCACCTTTTGTAGAATCTGTTTCACTGGCAGATCACTAGGATTGCATTTGCAGTGTTGTAGATAGAAAGGATGGCCTGCCCGTTCTTTCAGGAGGTATAACTGGATTAGAGGAAAGAATGCAGAAGTTGCTTGAAAAGAGGGACTTCCCAGAAATCCCTCCCCTAAAATATCTTTTGCGATCCTAATCATTATTTGGGATCTGATGGTTTTAAGAAGAGTTGGGTTTTGCCAAAGTGGCAGCACAGCACTGGCTCAACGTGGATCATTGCAGGTGGGTACGATACCGAGGAACGAAGCATCCTTCCCTTACCAAACAGATTAGGGAAGGTGTGGACTGCTGTCATTAGCTCCAGCCACTGCAGTGTTGCCTTGGAGCATAGCACCATTTCAACAACACTTAAACTTGTCGGGGACACTGATGCCAGAGAGGAGCTTGATGCAGGGCTGGAGTATTACCAGAGATGGTGTCCTAGATGCTAGAGATGATGTGCTGTATGTGTAATACCAGGATTACAGGACCCTCAGAGACCACCAGGAGACGACTCGATGCAAGAGCAAGAGAGCTTTATTATGAGAGTGATCGAACTCGGGACCCAACTCTCACTGACACAGCAGTAGAGAAGTGGAACCCTGAGCCCTGAGTAAGCAGGGTTTTTAAAGGGAAAGACTATAAGTAAGGGGTTTCCATGACAGCAACAGGGGGGTACATGTTTCCATGAAAGAAAGCAGGGGGGGTTCATGCTTTGACTTAACAGAATTAGGTAAAAGCTATAGGGGAGACGTGACCGTTTGCATAATCACAATTGCCAGGGAGATTGTCTCTGTTTTTTACTAAACATTTATTCTGTGATATTTCCTGGTACCTGAGTTCAGCTCCCAGTCAAGATGGCTCCTTATTTCAAAATGGAGTCACCCAGGCTAACTTAAACTCTTTACATGCAGCAGTGAAGTAATGCCAGCGATGTACTAGGTCCAGGGCTGGTCAGACCTAGACAAACAGACCCTCCCATCCTGCTGTGTGTACTTGGGTCTCTCTCAAACAACCCAGCACTCTCTACACTTCTCTGAGTGATCATCCCAAAGCTGTGGAAGGTCCATCATCTGTTCTTGATGGCAGCTGTGGCTTATACCGCTGCTGTTGGTACTCAGCTTTGCTGAGGCTCTGTACTTTGATCATTGTCACAAGCTTTCAGTTCTGGGAGGTTTGTTGGCAAGCTTTGGTGTGCAGTGTGGGTAGCAGGTCATGCAAAGTGGCCTAGTCATCACCACTCCCTTCCAAAGTCAGAGATTCCCACACTTCACTGTCACATTTTCCCATCCTTCTTTATAAGACTGGCCTACGTTTCCGGTCACCAATCTGGCAAGTACCTTGAACATTTTCCTTGGAAAGCATCTTGAATACATGGAATTAAGTAAACGCCGTAAGGAGCAGGCAGGTAACTGAAGTAATAAGACATATCTGAACTCTACTCTCTACTTAGGAATGGGTCCTATTACTGCAGCAAGTTTTTAATCTTAATTAAAAGAGCCAGTGTTTCCCAGGTTATTTAACTTTGTTATGATTATTTAATTTCATGTGTCTGGATATTTTGCCTGCATGTCTGCCTCTATACCACATGCATTTCCCAGTGTCCATGGAAGCCAGAAGAGGGCTTCTGATGCTCTGGAACTGGATTTTCACATGGCTACGAACAACTATTTGTGTTCTGGGAATGAAACTGGGCTCCAAGGAAGAGCAGCCAAAGCTCTTAACCGCTAACGTCATCTCTCCAGCCCATTTTTCAGGTAACTAACTTGGTTATCTTTTGTAGAAGAATTCCTATTTCCTTGGCAAGTGACTGGAATAGCGAATTTAAAAAAAATGCAGATTTATAATCCCTCACTCAGGAGAATGTGAGGATTACAAGTTAAGGCTTACCTGTGATGACCAAAGAATTCAAGGTCAGCCTGAGGAACCTGATAAAATGCTGTCTCAATACTAAAAGAAGACAGTGGTGTGTGTGTGCAGCTTTGTGGTGCTGTCCTTACCTAGCATGTAGGCGCTCTGGGGTTAACCGCCCTTATGGTAAATAAGTAAGTAATAAAGGATCCAACGGCCCAGCTACAATCACGAAACAAAGTGTACAAACCACAGTGTTCTTGAAGAGACCAAGAAGCACAAACAATGCTGTCTTAGCCAGGGATAGGCCAGCCATTGATTTGTTTCCACAGCCTGAAGCTGTGTTTTAATAGGATTGGACCCTTTTTAAGACAAAATGATACCTTATTGATTTGTTTAGCAACTTCTCCGTTCCCTGGTAATAAGAGCAGTGCCAGGTGATGTTATACACTGAGTTCATCATGTCTCCATTAAATTATAATGTTTTATTTCCAGGCATGAAGGAAAGCAGCAGGATTGGCTAATATAAATATAAATATAAATATATATATAAATATATATATATATATATATATTTGCTATTGCCCTGAAAATAAAATTAAAGAGTAAATTAGCTTGAAAGATCTCAGTTTATTCTTTAGCTTAATTTCTTCTTGTGTATATATATATATATGTGCTGAATGCTGAATTTGGCTTCCTTTGTCCCCTTAACCACATTCCTTATCTCTTGTTTTTTCTCTGCGTCCTTCCACCTGTTTGTAATATTGTCATTCATCTCATATTCTCCTGGGAAAGTTTTACTGAATGCATATATACACAAAAACTGCTCTCAGAGAGGAGAAATCCTGACCTAAGCTGTTTAAGGGACTGAGCCGTGTGCTGCTTCTTCACCTGCAGAGTCAGCTACAAAGAATGAGCTAAGAAACCACATTCATCCTGATTAGGAAGAAATAAGAATGTGATAATATTTTCTATTTTGTTTAATTTATTATTATTATTTTTTAATTTCCACTTCAATGTTCCCCTGTTTAGTTGGTTGGTTTTAGCTTGTGTTTTGCCTGAATAAGGTTCTATAACCATCTTTTCTTTTTCTGCATCTATTCTACATTTCTCATTTCTTTTTTCCATATATATATATATTTATATTTATATATTTACATATTTATATTAACACTCTAGATATGGTGGTACGGAGAATGGAGCCTAAAAAGGAGGCAGACTACAGTCTTACACAATTCCAACTTTATTCAGAGCATGAGACAATTTATACCCCGTGATTAAGGAAGGTCACCTGAGTAAAATTCTCATGAATATAATCACAAGGAAAAGGTGAATGTGGCAAAAACAAAAACAAACAAACAAAAAACCAAAAAAAGGTCTTTCCATAGAGGCATATAAGCAAATAACAATAGCCAGGTGTGATGAATAATCTAGAGTAAGCTCATTGCTATCTGGTATACCTGGCAGAGACAGGAAAGCATAATCCAAAAATAATTCTATGTTTTTGAAACTGAGGTCCAAGGCTTTCATTTTCTTGGAGTTTTCTCACAAGCACTCAGAATTACTCTCTCACAACTCCCTTTATACAACTCCATTCTTGGATTGTGTCCTGACATTATACTTGTTTTTTACATTTTTCTTTTACTGTAAATAATCTTTTTCACACAATACATTCTGATTACAGCTTCCCCACCCTAACTGCTCCTGGATTCTTCCCACTCCCCTTCCCATCCAAATTCACAACCTTATCTGCCTCTCCGTAGAAGATAAACAGGCATCTAAGTAATAATAATGAGATAAAGTAAGATAAAACAAAAACAAAGGAACAAGAATAGGGCAAAACCAACAGAAAAGAATGAGACAAAGAAAATGCATGAAAACACATATAGATGAAGGCGCACACAGGATATCCATAAAAACAGAACTGGAAACCATAATATATATACAAAGGACACGGAAGATTAAAAAATTAAAAAGCCCTGACAAAACAGCAACGAGACAAGGAACCTCCAAAGAGGTCATTGAGCTGGCTGTGTTGGTCATCTGCTGCTGGACATGGGGACTGCCTTTAAAATAGTCTGAATCTGTACACCTAAAGAAGGCGAGCTAGAAGGAGGACTCGGGTAAGATGATCAATCCTCACTCAGAAAGGCAAACAGGACAGACATTGAAAGAAGGAGAAAAGGGAAACAGGACAGGAGCCCACCACAGAGGGCCTCTGAAAGACTTTACCCAGCAGTGTATAAAAGTAGATAATGAGTCTCATAGCCAAACTTTGGGCAGAGTACAAGGAAACTTATGAAAGAAGGGGGAGATAGAAAGACCTGGGGAGGACAGGAGCTCCACAACGAGAGCAACAGAACCAAAATATCTGGGCACAGGGGTCTTTTCTGAGACTGATACCCCAACCAAGGACCATTCATGAAAATAACCTAGAACCCCTGCTCAGATGTAGCCTATGGAAGCTCAGTCTCCAAATGGGTATCCTAATAAGGGGAGCAGGGACTGTCTCTGACATGAACTGATTAGCCTGCTCTTTGATCACCTCTCCCCTCAGAGGGGAGCAGCCTTGCCAGGCCACAGAGGAGAACAATGCAGACAGTTTGAATGAAACCGGATAAACTAGGGTCAGATAGAAGGGGAGGAGGACCTCCCATATCTGTGGACTTGGAGAGTGTCATAGAAGAAGATGAGGGAGGGAGAGGAGGATTGGGAGGGAAGGAGGGAGGGGGCTACAGCTGGGATACAAAGTGAATAAACTGTAATTAATATAAAAAAATAAAGTTTAATTAAAAAAAAGAATTCTCTTCTTCCCCTTCTATTTGACCCTAGCCTATCAGGTTTCATCAGGACTGGTTGCACTGTCTTCCTCTGTGGCCTGGCAAGGCTGCACTCCCCAGGGGGAGGTGATGAGAAATCCTGTCACTGAGTTCATGCCAGAGACAGCCCCTGATCCCCCTACTATGGACCCCACTTAGAGACTGAGTCTATGGGCTACATCTGAACCAGAGTTTTAGGTCCTCTCCACGAATGGTTCTTGGTTGGTGTCATTCTCTTCAGGGCCCCCAGGCCTCTGTTTGGGGAGAAGAGAGAGGGAGGGTAGGATTGGGAGGAAATGAGGGAGGAGGCCACAGCTGGGGTAAAAATTGAATAAATTGAAATAAATGATAATAATAAAAAAGTAAAAATTAAAAATAAATAATCAAAAATTAAAAAAAAATAGTCTGAATACCCAGTGAAACTCCACTGTAGAAAATTTTTCATTTGTGAGTGGTTATCAATTGGAGATAGCTTCTGGTTTAGGGATGTGGGCGTGGGTCCACTTCTGTCAGGGCTGGGCTCCCGTCTGGCTGGGACCCCATCTGGTGCAGGACCATCTCCAGGAGTATCTCACTGCTACCCTAAGCCTTGCTAGGGACACAAACATGTGAAATATACAAACATCTTTTACTGAATGTCAGCACCAGGACTGAGCCATTATTTGTGTTCCTGAAGTCATTTATCCCCTAGTAATTGTGAGACACATAAATCCAGAGGAAGTCAATTTACCATCAAGACTCACACACACACAAAATCAAACAAAAATAGAAAATATGGGAAAAAAACATTTAAAACACCATCCAAGTACATACAAACAAACACTACAAAGAAACACACGCATAAGAAAATAAGCCACTGTGAAAAAGACTGGGCAGTACCATTTTTTACATGGTACAAAAATGGACACATGTAAACCAAAGAAGGGCCCAGAAACAAACCCAATACTCACAGCTCTCTGAGCTTAGAAAAGTACACATTCTCGGTAATGCTGGGTAGGCCTCCAGCAACTGAAGGCTTCAAGATAGTGATTCTCAACCTTCCTAACGCTGGGACTCGTTAATACAGTTCTTTATTTTGTGGTGACCCCAACCATAAAATTATTGCATTGCTCATTAGTAACTGTAATTTTGCTACTGTAATGAATTGTAATGCAAATATCTGATATATAGGATATCTAATATACAGGACATCTGGTATGTGATCCCGGTGGAGATCTCAATCCACAGGTTGAGAGTCACCACCTTAAAGCAAAATCTGAGCTTTCTGCAAAGATAACTTCTGATTCATGACTCTCGGGAGGAAACACTGCCTGAGCTTGCATTCTTCCTCCCATGCAGGTTTCCTGATCAAATCTGCCACCAGCTCTTCCCTGTGTGCCTTCTTCCCAACAGGATCAGGTATGGAAATCACAAGATGAATGTTAGATGTTAAATCCAACTGACAAGTTACCCCTAACCTGTTTTAAATAATATCACCAGCCTAATCATACGAAATGTTTACACTTCCTAATATCTTTAAAAGTTGCGTTAATTCCTATGTGTCCATATATATGTATATGTATACACAGACACACACATATATATATATATGTGTGTGTGTGTGTGTGTGTGTCCATATATATATATATATATGTGTGTGTGTGTGTCCATATATATATACCTACATCCTTTCTATGGCCTTTTAGCTATAACATCAGTTTATACATATACATACACACTCATAACTTTTCCATGGACTTTTAGAATAAGCTATAACATTGATCAAAGTAGCATATATTCATGAATTCTTCATGGAAGTGCATCATGGACATCCAAACACATATTTTTAACTATCTACCTTTATAGTCAACACACAAGTCAAAAATGTTTCTTCTATTTTTAAATGTTCTTTTTTGTCATTATCTCTCTTTAACCTGTAAAATATTTACATGTAGCTGTCAAAATTAATGTCTTCATCCATGTCACTACATTCTGACTGACCTGTCATCCTATAAAGCTCATGACGCTCATAAAAATTAGCAAAAGAGCTATAGGATTTCAGACACTGCCACTAATAATTTCTTTATATCCTTTGAAATCCAGTGCTTCTAAATTTAGTATCACTACGCTTTTGTGTAGTTATCAACCTAATAACCACAGAATGAGAAACACGCTGGGGGTTTATCTGAAGAGGTAAGTCTTGAGAATACGCAGGTTCTTTTGTGATTGTATATTTTTAAACACTTATTAGCCAAATCAGGATTTTAGTGCCAATTTTTGAAATAATAATCTCCACCAGGAACAAATTTGGTTTGTTGGTTTAATGATGGCCATTCTCCTGAAATTAAAAATGGCTATAGATGATCTGACTTTACAGATGCTCACACAAACTTTCACTTGTCACGCTGTTTAATGCAGACCTAGACACTACACACTGCAATACTCAGTGTGACTCTTTGAAAGGTAAGGTCTCTGCAAAGAAAATAACTATCAGATGCTAGTCACATATATCTGCTTAGTTTAGAAATTATCTTGTCACTATTCAGTTTTCTAACTCCACTCCAAATTTCACTTTAGTTGTTCAAAGAAACATACCAGTGTGATCTCCTATATGATTTGTTGTTTGTTTTTTGTTTTGTTTTGTTTTTTCAAACTGGTAGTTGAAGAGAATGGTTTGATATGATTCCTTTAATTTATTAAGTTTCTCCCCCTCCCCAGGGGAAGCATTACTTTATAAGTTGTGTTGCATCTTCAAGAATCATGTATTTCTGGCTCTCTTGTAATATTAACAGCCTTGTTAAGTATTAGTGATACGCATTAATTAATGAGGATTGGCTAAAACAGCACTATAGCCTAGCGTTTCTTTCTAGTTCATGGCTAATTCTCTAACATGCCACGTAGTCAGTTTTGGTTACTCAGTTGTGTATTTGGTAAAGAAATATCATGATAAATGCTAGGTGGTGTCCCTTTTTATATAAATCAAAAAGATTTTGTTTAGCATCATCTAATTATGACCAATTAAAGTAAGTGTGTGTGTGTGTGTGTGTGTGTGTGTGTGTGTGTGTGTGTATTACAGTCTGAAGAGAAGAAAACCCTTGACAGAAAGCTAATATCACTTAGAAGTACATAACTTGAACCTGCCTTAGCAAGTCTCACTCAGACCAGGGCTGCTTTTTCTTTATGTCCAGAATCCGTTCTTCAAGCAGGAGTCTCAGGCGTGTTTGTTACTCAGTGTGTACCTGCCCACGTTGTTTATCGTCATAGAGTTCAGGTACATAAATTACAAAAGGAAATTAAACCTTTCTATGAGACATGTTTGCTCTTTCAGGGAGACATCTTTATTGTACGCAAACAGTTTGATACATCTCTTCTGATTCTAGAAATATGCCTGCAAGTGGACTTGCTTTATTGGACCGTAGCATTTTCTGGCTCTTGTTTATACATGTGTTCCACTTATTGATTTTTTTTCTCTTTCAAATTGGGAATTAGGATTGGGCTTGATAGATTGATTTTATTTATTTAGTTTGTTTGCATTATTGCTTTTGAGATAGGACCTCAGGTAGCCCGGTCTGGTCTTGAACTTATTATATAATCATGACGTTCTTGATCCTTATGCCTCTATCCCTCAAATTCTGGGATTACAGACATGTAACACCACCTCTAACATAGTTGAAAGTTACATTATTAGTATATGTGTGTGCTGTGTGTGTGCCTGCCTGTGTCTGCTGTATGTATGAAGGCTGTCATGCACATGTTGAGGCACACATGTGGAGATCAGAAGACAACTTTTGGATCATAGTTCTCTCCATTTGCCATGGGTGCCAGGGATTAAATTCAAGTCCACCAAGCTTGCATGTCAAGTGTTTTTATCCACTGAGCTATCTCACTGGCCCCATGTGGATCATTTTAATTTCAGCTGTGATTGTGCATGAATTCAACAGGAGCTAGGATGAGAGCAATAGCTTTAACTCTAAGGGTAAGAGTTAGAAAGACCTACATGAACCAGAGGATTGCTCAAGGTCAGTTAACAGGGGGTATCAGGTTTAGAAAGCCTATAAGGGACAAATAGGAGAGAATAGAGTGTTGGCATCATCACAAAGATCAGAGGGTTCCTTGGGGATTCTACTCCTGGTGCAGTCTAGACAAAGGTAACTAGCCTTCCCCAGACCCTATCTAAAACATGCTAAAGATGACTCCACTGGTAAAAGACCCGTCAAACAAACATGAGTAACTAAGTTTAATCCCCTAAGTCTATATTTAAGGAAAAGAATGGCTAGGTTGCCTCTACTTGTAATCTCAGCCATGGGGAGTTGGAGACAGGAAGATTTGTGGGACCTGCTGGTCATCTGGACTGGCTAAATGAGTCAGGTCTAGGTTGAGTGAGCAACGTGGGAGAGTATAAAACAGAAAGGAAGAATTCTAAGCTTTGAGAGAGAGATGTCAATGCTTACAATGTCAATGGGCTTACACTGGGAAGCCAAAGAAAGAAAGAAAGAAAGAAAGAAAGAAAGAAAGAAAGAAAGAAAGAAAGAAAGAAAGAAAGAAAGAAAGAAAAAACTGAAACAAGGATTAATCTCCAGTAAAGCCATTCTTTACAATCAAAGCATAAATGACGACTTTCCACAAGCAAGTAAGAAAAAAATACAAAGCACAGATGGGAAGACTCAAAGGCATGCTGATTGTTAATGAAGAAGTCAAGGTTTTTACTTGCATATAGCATGATCATTAACATAGAAAACTCACAGGAAACAAAGATAAATGTCCGTAAAATTCACACAATGTTGTGTTCTGAAGAGATGTGAGAGGTTTTTTTTGTTTGTTTGTTTTTTCTTTCCTTTAGATTTGTGAACCATGTAACTTTCATGTATTCTGTGGGGATGTCCTGATGATTCTATAACCGTTCTTGGGGTGCAGCATCTTCTATTTATTCTATTATTTAGTTTTGCCAGGAAACGCTGGTAGCCAGCACCATGTTCTTCTGTTTCTGTTTATCTGAATGGTAACATAAGTTATTAGTTTAGGAAGCTGAGGTCATTGGACTCCTGGCAATCAATAGGAATAGATTTGATAGTTGTCATACCTTTTCATTCTGAAACAATACATTGTATCTGTTTTCTCTTTGCTTTTCAAGAACATATTTGTGTGTACCTTTTAACAAGTCTAGAAATGTGGGAAGACTGCTTATAAGTTCAGAAGCCAAGGGAAAATATGAGGGCAGCTGGGAATTGAACTGAGCATGTTTAGATTGTTAGAGAATCCTCCGTTGTTGACTATTTGGGGTTGAGGTCCACAAAGTTACTGTCCTCACTGCTGTAACAAAATAACTGACCAAGCCATCTGACAGAAGGGAACAGTTTATTTTTGTTCATGCTTTGAAGGTATACAGTCCATCCTAGCAGGGAAGGCACAGTGGTGGATCAGGAGAAGGCTTGTCACGCTGTATTTACAGCAGTGGAAATAAATGCTGATGTTCCCTTTGCTTTTTTCCTTTTCACCATTAGTGAGTACAGGACCCCAGCTCATGGGATGCTGCGATGCATACTCAGGATGGGTCTTTCTGCCTCAGTTTAACCTCTCTGTAAACACTCTCACAGGCACACCCAACTGCCTGGCTCCAAATTTGAATGATTACAAATCTTAATGGGTTTCTAGATTACAAATCCAGACAATGAAGATTACCCATCAGAGAGGGTAATATAATAAAAATAAGGGTTCTAGGAATTTTTTTTTTCTTTCTAGAATCCATCAAGGTACAATGAAAGTTCTCATAGAGATCTGTAGTACTGTGCAAGAAGTGGCAGCTGGCTCAGTCTCCAAAGAAAGAAAGAATATTTTTGCCCCTAGTGTATGTCAAGTCTATAAACTCTGTATTAGTTGTTTTCCAGCTACTGTGATAAAATAGTCTGGCAAAAGCAACTGAGCAGAGAAAGTGTTTATTCTGAATGGCAGTTTTAGGATGCAGTCCACCATGGCCAAGAAATCAAGGCTACAGGGAGCTTGAAGTAGCTGGTCACAGTTCGTCACTGCAGGAATGATACATGTCCTAGTGTTCAGCTCCCTCCCTTTGTTTTTACAACCCACGACTCCAGCCAAGAGAATGGTGCTCTCTAATTTAGGATTGTTCTCCTAATTCTTCTTTCATCCTCAATTAAGTAATTAAGCAATTGACAAAATCCTTCATGCCTACTCTAGAAAATCCCTCACAGATGTGAACAGAGGCTTGCCTCCTAAGTGATTGTATTCTATCAAGTTGGTAACCAGCACAAACTCTGAATTCAACTTAAAACTGTTCTGAATTTTTTAACCTTAATAAACAGTTCCATGGAGTGAACTATAAAAATCAGTGCAGTCAATTTGACTATGGTAGCATTATTCACTTGTTTGAAAGCTTGAGTGAAGATTAGGCTGAATCCTGATGCAAGGAAAATTTTGTTTGAAAATGTTTTTTGATGAAAGGCAATGTTCAGGGTTACAATTCATTCTGAAATATCTTTTGTTCCTTTTATCATGGTCTGGAGATAATAATGTCAGCTTTAGGGTTAATAGATATTTTGAACCCAGCCTTTGGTTTTGAAGACATTTTCTAAATACTGTATGCATCAGTCACCTTGTCTGTAAAATAGGCAGAAGAGACATATATCTGTAAAGATGTTTTATCTATAGACAATGACTATACATAGGTAAGCTGAAAGGAAAAAAACCTGACTATTTCAAGAGACAATGTATATATATATAAGAGAAGGGCTAATTGATTTTCCTTATATAAGCATGTGAACCAGATATAAAAAAATATTAATTTGATGATGATGATAAATTGACCTTAAAGTTCAAACAAAGTGTAATTTAGTCTATTGAAATAAAAGGCTATTATAAAAAGTTATTTATCCTGTTGACATGAGTACTTACTATTATATGTTTTTTTTTCAGTTGTAACTCAGCTTTAAGTCTTTAAATGTAAGTAATATAATCCTTAATTTGTGGTTTTAAGTACTCTTTAATTTTTTTAAAAATACTATGTATTTATTTATAGAAGTATTTAATAAGATTAGATATAAACCTTTAAAAAAGTATAAGGGAAGAGATCTGTCTCATATTCATTATTCCAGTTCTACAAAAAATTAATAATAACCATTCTAAAAACCCTTGGAGGACTTGAATCCTTTGAGAAAAATATTACAAGATTTACTGTGAAAACGTAATAAAAACTGCACTTACTAGATGAAAATATCTTTTTACTTAAAGAAATATGCTATTTTTCCAACATAACTGATTATTAGTAAATAGAATTGTATTCTGTTTCCTCTCACTCCCATTAATGATATATAATTCACACTAGACAATCAATAGGCAGAACATTAGTTGCATAAAAAAATGGAGTAATCTGGGGCAATTGTTAAGACAAAGAATGCTAAATACTTATGAGAAAAAAGGGGCTTAAACAAAGCATTCAAATGAACAAATGAACATTCAGTAGCTTGTTAATATCGTCTACATTTTCATCTATCCTTTAGTTATCTTAAAGCAGGCAGTTAATCATGAAGAATGCTTTCTTCTTTATCGTTTAATATTTAGATGCCATAGTCCATTGCTTGCTAGTACAACTTAGAGATTGTTGGGGCTGAAGAGAAATGGCTCAATAGTTGATAACATATACTGCTTTTGTGGATGACCTGAGTTTGGTTCTCATCACCCACATCAGGCAGCTTATTACTTGCTGTTAACTCCAGTTCCTAAAAAATTGGTGCCCTCTTCTGGTAATCAGTGCACCTATGCACATACACACACACATAAACAATTAAAACTAAAAGTAATACCAAGCACAGCTTGAGGACTAGTTGAGGAAAATGCCTTTGGCTAGCTTAATTTATGAGAGAGCTCTGGCTCTCCAATTGTGCTACATGGTTAAAATGCCTGGGGAGTGTAGAACATGTAGATTCCTAGGTCGAATGGAACCAGACTGTCTTAAGATAACCTGCTTTGAGTCCGCATGAAAACTGTTGGAGAAGTCCTTGTCTTGACATTTGAACCTATGACCTGGATGGACCTAGATATCCTTGAAATATTTTTTGCCATGTACTTGTCCTTGGGACCAGTTTTTCTGTTTAAAAGTGATTTTATCCTTTGGAAAATTGTTGGTAAACAAAATGGATAGTTAATTTCAGAGTTGATTGGCAGATGGAGCTTGTGATCTAAGATCTACCTAAGGACAACAACAAACCAAAGAGAACAAGGGGAAAGCAAAATTTAGTGTCCTCCACTACACCACAACTCTCATGGCCTAGAATCCTTTTCATTCAGTCCCAACCAATACCATCATCTAACCAAAGGCACTTTTCTTTTTTTTTAAATAGAATTTTTATTATTTACACTACATTTTATTCACTTTGTATCCCAGCTGTAGCCCCCTTCCTCATTCCCTTCCAATCCCACCCTCCTTCCCTCATCTCCTCCCATGCCCCTCTCTAAGTCCACTGATAGGGGAGGACCTCCTCCCCTTCCATATGACCCTAGCTTATCAGGTCTCATAAGGACTGGCTGCAATGTCCTCCTCTGTGGCCTGGCAAGGCTGCTCCTCCCTCAGAGGGTTGGTCAAAGAGCCAGCCACTGAGTTCATGTCAGAAACAGTCCCTGTACCCCTTAATAGGGAATCCACTTGGATACTGAGCTGCCATGGACTACATCTGAGCAGGGGTTCTAGATTATATCCACGAAGGGATCTTGGTTGGAGTATCAATCTCAGAAAAGACCCCTGTACCCAGATATTTTGGTTTTGTTGCTCTTCTTGTGGAGCTCCTGTCCTCTCCAAGTCTTCCTAACTCCCCCTTCTTTCATATGATTCCCTACAGTCTGCCCAAAGTATGTTTATGAGTCCCAGCATCTGCTTTGATACACTGTGTCAGAGGCACTTTTCTAAAGAAGCTCACTAGCAAAAGGAGCCAGAAAATGATGGGAATTGTTTTAATATATGAAATGTGCTGATCCTTATGAAGATTCACTATTTTGCAAATATCAAATGGTCTCTTCTCATGAGCTTGTTCAAGGATGAAAGTAACAACCTCAGCAAATAAGTAACAGGAATGGCATTGATTCTGCCCCTCCGGATTTGCTGATCTTGGGCAACGCCTAGTAGAGTACTATTCATAGAGGGGAGAAGGGTTGTGGAAGGGTGCATCTATTAATGCTGAGTATGTTTGAGGCAACGCAAACAACTTGGTAAGCATCATCTTTAGGGCTGGGAAGATGGCCCAGTAGGTAAAAGACTTATCTCACTTACGTGAGGAACTGAGTTGGAACTCCCACAGCCCAAGTAAAAAGCAGTCATGGTGGCACATGCTTAAAATCACGGCCACAGTGAAATGGAAAGCTGATACCTGTAAACTTGATGGTCTAGTCCGCTCGGGAAAGTTCTGGACCAATGAGAAACTCCATGTGAAACAGAAGGTAGAAAGTGCCCAAGAAATGACACCTGAGGTTGTAGTCTGACCCCCACATAGCATGCATGCATCCACCTGTACACACATGAGAACCACACACCTGTACACATGCACACACACAAAGTCATCCTTACATTCTTCTGTAGATCCAGGGATCCTGAGGCATGGCTTCCAACAATCCAACAGAATTTGACAGCCAACCCCATGTTACTTACTCAGAATGTCATCACCTCAATAATCTTACGTGAATAGGTATCGAATTACAAAACCATGTGTAACACTACTTCAACAAATTTAAATGCTGTTCATCTGCAGTTCTTGGGATCAAACCCAGAGAAAGGGGAGGAAGTATCTGTCACTATACTTGCACCCCAACTCCTAAAAGCATTTGAAGACAACCTAACTCTAACTCATTACTTCATGGTTACCTATAGTTCTCAACAATAAAACTTATAACAGCGTACAATCTTTTTCTATTTTGATAGCATTACTTGTAAGAATGATAGCATTCTTAGAGGAAAGATTACAGAGGAAATAGCCTTGAGTATTAGGAAACAAATTCCTGTATGATACACCAGTTTTACCCATTGGCTTTCTGCTCTCCAGCTGCCCCAGCAGTAGGCTTTTTAGAGAAATTCCGTGTCATGGTGATTCACATTGATTCATCTCTTTGAATACTAATCTAGAAATCATTTTTCCCCCATGGTTAAGAGAGTTTTGGAAGTTGTCAGGAATTAATAATGAGCTTGCTAGCTCGCCGATAGACTCATTAATGCGGAGGGTGACAAATCAGCGGAGTGATTAGCTTCTGAGAAATTTGATTTTATTTTTAGTCTTATTTGTTCTGTTGAGGAAAATCTCAGTTTCTTTGCTTTTGTAATTAGTTATGTATAAGCAAGAGTAATTGTTAATATTAACCATGCCTGGTCTCCAGAAAAACTGTGAGGTCGGCTAGTCTTGTTTAGAACCTTTTACCACCATATACTCAGTATACATTTTATTGATTCATGCAGCAAATGTTTGCTTTTCAGTGTAGCTTTATTATCAGCCTTGGCCAGTGAGGCTTTATAGGAGCCGTCTGAGAAGGGAAGAGGCTTTGAGGAGAAATGGGATGAAAACAGTTGGGACAGTTTTAAGGGTTTGTATTGTAAAGGCTCCAAGGAAAGGTTTTAAAGTTTGTTAAAATGGTGTCTGTCACACCTATTTTTTGTTATTCTATACTCATTCACACAAGACAACTTAAGTGACAATGTTCTGAGGAAGTAATGTGGGCTGGTTGGAATCCAGAAGAGTGCAGAGGTGGCTTTATTGGTGTGCAGTACTGATGTTGGTATGGGTGGTGTATGCAAGTATATGCCCAGGTCAGAGGTCAACCTCAGGTGCTGTTTCTCATGCACATTCTACCTAGCGGTAGAGCTAAACACAAGAGAAGGTATTGCAGCTGGGAGAGGCCACGGCATGTTAATCTGCTGGGAAGATGATTTGTCAGAGATTAAAGACCTCGAGGTAGAAGGCAGAGCAAACAATTTTTACGATTTCAGTTCAGTGAGAGAACAGCAGTGAAGCAGCAGGCAAATAGAGGGGTGTTTTTTGCTTCTGACGAGTATTAAAGGCAAGCCACGTGAGTGCCTGTGTGGCTAGGTAGGAGTTGAAAAGTGACTAACTCCGCTCTACTGTATTTGTTTTCTTACTGAAATAAATGATTTGATAACTGTGTAGGCATCACATTCCTGGGGTCATTAGCCACCAGTACTCGGAAACAAGGGAGCAGAAGCAATGAACTGGGGATTCGGTGGCCCATGAGCATGAATAAAAATGAACTTCCGGGATCAGTTTTACTTGGGGTAAATGAGGGTTATATAGAACATTGAGGAGGGGTAGGAAATTCTAGGGTGAGATGAAATTCCCCATTTGTATGGAGAGGTGTTCCAGTAGGCTCCGGTGCTGGCTGAACAGGTTCTTATCAGAATGGGAGTTGGACCTGTAATTTCCCTAAGGACTCCATGACATTCTTCAGTTAAGAGGTGTGGGGGATTGTTCATATTACCCGGGGCCCCCCTTCTTGCTTAGCTTCTTTAGGTGTACAGATTCTAGTATGATTATCCTATACTATATGTTTAATATCCACTTATAACTGAGGATATACCAAGTGTGTCTTTCTGCTTCTGGGATACCTCACTCAGGATGATATTTTCTAGATCCCACCATTCACCTGCAAATTTCATGATTTCCTTGTCTTTAATTGTTGAGTAGTATTCCATTGTATAAATGTACCACAATTTTTGTATCCATGCCTCCACTGAGGGGCATCTGGGTAGTTTCCAGACAGAAATCATAAGAGGGGAAAAACAGGAAACAGGACAGGAGCCTACCACAGAGGGCCTCTGAAAGACTCTACCCAGCAGGGTATCAAAGCAGATGCTGAGGCTCATAACCAAACTTTGGGCAGAGTGCAGGGAATCTTATGAAAGAAGGAGAGATAGAAAGACCTGGAGGGGACAGGCGCTCCACAGGAGAACAACAGAACCAAAAAATCTAGGCCTAGATGTCTTTCCTGAGACTGGTACTCCAACCAAGGTCCATGCATGGAGATAACCTAGAACCCCTGCCCATTATGTAGCCCAGGGCAGCTCAGTATCCTAGTGGGTACCCTAGTAAGGGGAACAAGGACTGTCTCTGACATGAACTCAGTGGTGGGCTCTTTGATCACCTCCCCCTGATGGGGATGCAGCCTTGCCAGGCCACAGAGGAAGACAATGCAGCCAGTCCTGATGAGACCTGATAGGCCAGGGTCAGAGGGACTTGGAGAGGGGCATGGAAGGAGATGAGGGAGGGAGGGTAGGATTGAGAGGGAATGAGGGAAGGGGCTACAGCTGGGATACAAAGTGAATAAACTGTAATTAATATGAAAAAGAAAAATTAAAATAAAAAGAATAAAAGAGGTGTGGAGGTCCAGGGGAAAGCCTTTCTGACAAAGGGAGCCCTGTATTTTGCACCGAGTTCAGGGCTTTCAGGACATGGCAGACTTCAACCTTAGCAGCAGGGTTTCGGACAGTATTTTGCAAACTGGGAGAAAAGCTTTAATTAGACCAATGGGAGAGTGAAAGGACCTAAGGAAGAGCAGAGCCTTGCCCAGTGATGTTATTGGGCCTCTCCCTTGAGGCAGATGGTCATGCATTTATTGCAGGGCAATCCTACTTACAGGTATGGGTGATGATGGTAGGGTCCAGAATATGCTGAAGGAACGACCCCAGACTCAAGTAGCATGCAAGCAACAAAGGGCATTTATTCTGCAGAAGTCCAGTATGCTGGGGTCACCATCCTTAAAACATGGTAGCAACCTCAAGGGGAGCTTGAAGGCTCCTTTTAAAGCCAGAAATGGGAATTCCTAATGAGGCTACATGACCTTCATTGGGAGTGACTCTGGTCAAGACTTAGGTGCTTTTCAAACCAGTAGTTAAGCAACTTTATCTTCCCCAGACCAGCTGTCTTAGCTGTTTCTGATTGGTTGCCCTTTTTCTGTGGTTTTCCCTGCAACTCTTAGGCCTGTTCTGCCAAGAAAAAAAAGAAAGAAAGAAAGAAAGAAAGAAAGAAAGAAAGAAAGAAAGAAA